>NC_046164.1:12829888-12839888 GCF_011064425.1 Rattus rattus | reverse complement strand
GACACGTGAAGAAGTGAGCATCTGACCAGGACATTTCTTCATGCCGAGAAAAGCAACGGTTGGCAGTAGAGGTAGTAAATTTCTTGGGGAGACAGAAAACGCCGAACCTTTTGGTTCTGTTTAATTTGTGAGTCTGTTTCATCACAATTCTTCAAACTTACTAGGAGTAAAAACCAGATACAGTATGATGTGTATACTCATATGGACAATTCGGATGGCTGCTTCTCTCAGTCACAGGGGAAATGTTATTATAAATACCAGGCCCGCTTATTGCTATGTTTACATTTGGTAAATGTGCTAGATATGGAAAAATGTCTTAAGTCTGGCAAGAAGGTCTAAATTGATAGTTTTTTTAGATAGCACTTTAATAAAGTACACCACTTAAAGGCCATTTCAGTACCACCGACAATATTTCAGAAGGGTAAGAGAGAAGTATTTGAAAAGTGCTTGACCTCCAACAAGGAAATAAACTAGTCCACGGGACACGAGGCAAGGGACTGGATAATCTGGATGCTTCTTCTCCCTGGAGAGCACCAGATCCTCTATGCTCCTCCCACTGTGGCTCATCCAGGACCTGTCGCATAAGCCTGCACTCAGACACAGCTCTACCTGTGCCCTGCCTAAGGGGCTGTGGCTATGCTCATGGCAATCAAGTGGATCTAATGTCTCCTCTCTAAGATGCCAAGCCAACAAGTTTTATCACCTGGAAAATCCAAGCAACAGCAGTCTATGCAGGTGCTCTGGGTACCCTAGTTAATCATTCCCACAGATACTATCAAATGGGAGACCAGTCTGGTCTCCCGCATTCAGCTTTTTGCATAATGTAAGAAAACAATGGCTGGGCGAACGGAGCGGAATGCTCACGGTGTATTGGCACAGCTGTCTGCATTGCATACTTATGTGTTCCACAGCGACACCAAACCATTCTACTGGGTAGATAGTTAGTTGCTGTAAAAAAGGCAATAATTTGAGTGCATATGCATTTAAAATATTGATGTAACGTCTGGAAGATGCAAAAACTGAACATAAAAATGCTTTTATTTTAAATATTAACAGGGAATTCAGTGGCTTCCAGGAAGATTTTCTGCCATGAAATTTTAAGCATGATTCAAAACAAACAAAACAGAAATGCTCTATGCTTTGGACCCTGACATACAGGATTTCTGGGATTTTTTTTTCTTAAAGAAATCTGAACCTCTTGATTGTCACAGTTCCACAGTGACAGAGTACATCTCTTATTCACACGTATAGATGGCTTCTTTGCATTTTTCCTTAGGAACTTGCATCCCTGTCTCCCCGGGAAGGGGCTCTGAATGAGGAAGCAGGCCTGGGGTGCAGAGCTCAGGCCTTGGAACAGGACAAAGGCAAGGAATCCAGTTCTTCACCCATGAGCTCTATGACTTTGGACAAACTTGTTTTAATATTTTGGTTTCATCTTTCCTTCACTTTACCACCGGGGGTAACATCTATCTTATAGATCTGTCCTAAGGAATAAGTCAAATAAAGTACATAGGGTTCTGATCTCAGTCACCTTTGAGAAGCGACAGTTCTATTCATCACTAAGAATAGCAGATAGCAGTATGGTAACTAGGTCTGATAAAGAGTAGAATAGAGATGTGGGAAGCTGGCAGCAGGCCATGTGTTTGTCTTTCTTGGATCTTTCTCCTGACCACATTCGTTCTTATCATTCTCAGACCTAATGCTTGCGATCTGGTATCTATCTACCTGATATCCCGAGGACTTGAGGCAGAGGTTCAAACCATGTCAAATGCATTTGGACAACATAGCATACCACTTGTTCTTTCATGAAAGTGGACTGAAACTTCCTAATGAAACCAAAGATTTTATTGCATATGGTTTAGCGTTTGAACGTGGTTTGGAGCAATCACATTTTCTTAAAGAGTCTTCTCTTCCAACCCCTCAGATGGAGCGCTGGACTCAGGCAGGATCTTGAAAAATGTGTCTGCGAATAGAATGTATTTATCTCTACTAACTGTGAAACGTTGCCATGGCCACCAGCCAACTGGCTCTGGGCTTGAAAAGACAATGTAAGGGCTGAGAGACATAAACAGGAACTTTGGAAACAAAAAAATAGCACTTGTTGACCATAATACAAGGGTTACTATGGACCGCATGTTCCTTTTCTCTTCAAACACCTTAAAAGCAGGCGCTGGTCTAACAAAAGAATAGCCAGCCCCAGAAGGTTTAAACTCTGGAATGCTGAACAAGGTAAAATGAGGTGACCTTTTACACACAGAGTTGTTATAACTGAGACCGTCCATCGCATATTTTGACATGTCTTGCCCTTTTACACCACTGAGGAATAGTAAATGTTGTTAATAATGAAGAATCCCCTCACCCTGACTTGATTGCCCCAGGGTCTACATGTATTGAAGCCTCAAACTGCTCAAACCGTACACCTTTATCTGTGATCAGAAATAATAGAGAGGCAAGGCAGCCTCCACTTGTCTATTGAGACTTCCGTTCCTGCCTCCACCCATCTATAGAGACTTCCGCTCTAGCCTCCAGTAGACTCTTGAGACTTCCGCTACAGCCTCCACTCAATGTTGAGACTTCCGTTCCTGCCTCCACCCATCTATAGAGACTTCCGCTCTAGCCTCCAGTAGACTCTTGAGACTTCCGCTCCAGCCTCCACTCAACGTTGAGACTTCCGTTCCTGCCTCCACCCATCTATAGAGACTTCCGCTCTAGCCTCCAGTAGACTCTTGAGACTTCCGCTATAGCCTCCACTTGTCTATTGAGACTTCCGTTCCTGCCTCCACTCATCTATAGAGACTTCCGCTCTAGCTTCCAGTAGACTCTTGAGACTTCCGCTCCAGCCTCCACTCAACGTTGAGACTTCCGTTCCTTTGCCATTGGTTCATTTTTTCATTTCTTCCTCTCACCGTCACGTTCTCTCAATCCCAACTCACGGCTTAGCAAACCAACAGAAGAATTCATTCCCGTAAACGAAGGGCCAATCCGATATAGATCCACATGCTCCAGGGTGGCCTGGCCTCTTTTATGTGAATACAAGTGGTTGATTGAGGAGAAATGAGGCCGGGAGAGTAGACTGTTCCCAGTTACTTAAGGTGTCGGCCCAGCAGAGGCTAAGGAGAAATCATTTCAAGGCCCGGAGACTCTCTTTCTAAGGGTGTCTTTGCTGTACTGATAAGAGCTGGGTGTACGTTTCTTTACCTTCGGTGGAACATGGGGAGCCTAGCGAATCAAGTGAGGATGCTCCATGTCTCCACCGTGTTTGGGATCTGCAGCCCACTAAGGAAGGCACCAGGCTGCCTTCCTCATTCTGCCTTTCCTCTCTCTGACAGAGCAAAGGTCCTCTCATTCGTTGTCTTCATGCATTTTTTTAATTATTGATAAACCGTATAGAATAATATTAACCTCCAACAGGAAATGGACCGCCAAGAAGTAAGTCGGAGAATAACGGGGACACAACAGATGTGTGCGTCTCTAAATTGGAAGACAAAGTCTGTATATGACACAGTTGCTCTGTTCCGTCTGTGGCTGCTTGGAGGAGTCTGTAAACAGATGGAACCCCTCTCTTCCAAGCTCTGACCTTCTCGGCTTTGGGGCTTTCTGTTCTCGTTGCATTCTTTGTAATGTAAGAAAGATACTAAACACTTAATTTCTTTTCTTTTCTTTCCTTTTTTTTAGCTTTGGCTTTTAGGTAAAATCCATATTTTTTAAATACTGCAAATGCTTTGTATATGAAGAATAGCAACCATTCCTAATGTCAATAAGTTTAAAACAAATCCAGAAATGGTTCAATTTGAGTAAAGTACTCTTTAGTTTTAAATCTAATGTATTTGGTGAAAAATAAGAGAAATAAAAAAATAAGATAGCAATTGCCATCCAAACAGCAGCCATGGTGATGATTTAACAACCCCCAGCCTTGTCCAGAAGTAAGTCTCACAGAGATTTTGATCCTATTCCTGTTTGGAAGTAGTTTACTGTAATAACACGAAACCACATCTCTGTCACTATATGAGATGTCTAATGTCACATTAAAAATGCCTGTAAAAATACTGGTTTTGAAATCTGGAATTTTGTTTCCATAACAGTGGAATGGAATGGTATTTCATACCATTGAAACGTTTACCAATAATGAGTATAAAATTAAATTTATAGTTTAATCATATAGAGTGTTTCCCAAATGTTTTATCTAAACTCATATATCTCAGGCGGCTTCATATGAGGTGAGCTTTAACTGTAGACTACAGAGAATGCAACCCCAAACCAGAGAAATTTGGCTCCATCTCAGTTCATCCAAGGTTTAAGTTTTGTTAGTTATTCTTTTTGATTAAGTTCAGATAGATGCCTTCCTCATCAGCAAAACACTATGACATTTCATTTAGAAATTCAGTTTAATTAAACGTGTCATCGTGTAGGTCAGTAAATCCAACTCTTTCAGAAGAAATAAGGAAGTTTATTTTAGCTTGAGAAAGTGAAGCCACCCCTTGCCCCCCAGCAATGTGTAACCAAGTTTTCAGGGATCTGAACTAACATACAGACGTGGCCCCACCTTTTTCAGTTGCCTGTCTGTTTCTCAAGACTATGGGGCCTTCCCATGGAGGTGGTTTGTCTGTGGCACCCTGAGTGACCCATTGTTATAATATGTCAGGATCTTGAAAGTACTTTGTCCCTCACCTCACCTAGAGTGCTTGCTATAAAAGTTTCATGCTAACCGATGACCTCTGGCCTATTCATCACCTGTCTTCTGTCTTCCCCCATCCATTTCCACAGCCCATGGTCCCACTCTCTGATTCTCACCCTCCCTCAATGTTAACTGCTTCCTAACCTGCCTTTACCCACCAGCCTCAGCTCTGCCGACACAGAAATTGTGCTTAATCGCAATTCAGATTGTGCAGCTCTAAGCAGACACCAGTCAGAAACCACAGCACGAACCTCAAAGTGCTTTAGACTCTGCATGAAGTCTTTCCTGGCCTGCCTCTCACCTCCACAATCCTCCTTCCCATTGCTGTAGCTAAGTGCCTGCAAAGATGAGCAGAGGAAAGGACTCGTCTGACTAATTGACAGTCCAGGACTTCTGGCCAGGTCCATAGTGGAGGAAGTTGTTCACTTCAAGTCACCTAGGAAACAGAAAAGGATCGGAAGCCTACGGGAGTGTAGGGACCAATCTTTTACCATGGAGGCCTTGGAGAAACATTGTATCCAAACCATTGCTACCTCTCTGTGTTTCAACCAGCAGTCAAGCATCTCAAGCTGAAGAGTTAGCAGTTGATACTGTGTTTCCTTTTGCTGAAATGTTACTCCCGGGGTTTCTTATAAAGACCCTGATGATGTTTGAGAACCAGGTCAAAATGCCATTTTTCTCCATTTAATCTTTCCTGGCTCTTATGGGAAAACATTACTTTCCCTGTCTCTCCTCATAACACTTGATTATATCTTTCCCTCTCATCCTTATTAACTTCTTGGAGTTACTTGTGAATGACCTCTCTATGTGATTCTTATGCAAGAGCTCACATGATACGAAAACTCTGAGTCTAAGATGAACGTTTTTCCCAGCAACACCGAGTCAAAGCAAGATTCCCACGGTAGTGTTTTGTGTTTACCTTCCCTGAGCCTCCAATTGCGAAATTAGAGCATTACAATGCGATCTCCTCTGTTAGCTATAAGTTAAGTTCCTATGATCCTAGAGTATATGCATAAAAACTATGCCACCACATAAACAAACAAACAAACGAACACGCTTCATTCTCAAGTCTCAGCAAACTACAGCAGCAGCTTTTGAAATCTCGATGATCTGCCTTCAGAGGGTTTTGGAGGGGGTTACATCATTTTTTTTTAAAAAAAGAATGTATATTACTTTATGATTATGAGTATTTTGTGTGTGTGTGTGTGTGTGTGTAAATCTGTGTACATCATGCATGCATGATGCCCACAGAGTCCAGAAGAGGATGTTAGATCCCCCAGAAACTCAACTTGTAGATGGTTATGTGCCACCGAGTAGATGCTGAGAATCAAACCTGGGTCCTCTGGGCGAGGGGCCAGCACTGCTGTATCTTTGTGTCTGCAGGGGTCCATTTTGTCAGCCCTTCCTCAATGCCTTCTCTTCCTCGGACTCTGGCCTCAGAGCTCTGCGATGCTCACAGGTTGGACATGTGGTGAGACAAGCCTTTAGCCCTCTTTGCTCCACTCTGTCTTCTAGCAGAGCTGCTGCACCTTCAGAAGTCTCAGGAAGAAACCCCCCTCAATCTAACTCCTTCCATTCTCCCAGGAACTCTCTGGAATGAAGTGAAGCTCTCTCTCTCTCACTCATAGGCTAAAACTGCAATCCAGGAGGCTCACACTCCTGTCCAGACGTCTTCAGGGAGGTGTGATCTCATCTTGCAGACATACCACCTATACAGTCTCTAGGCACATCTGCTGGTGAACTCCTCCATGCCACTCCAGCTTAGAGCACACACCTCAGCTCTGTTCCTCATCTCGCCTGCAGCCACCAGGCTTCCTTCTCCAGCATCCATCCAGAGGTAGCTTGGTTCCTGGCAGAGAAAAGAGAAAAGGGTTCCCTTCTGGAGAGGAGGTCCCTTCTGGAGAATCTCGCTGTCTTCAGCAAAGCGGCTGTCTTTAGAAAGTTGAATCCGTTCATTTTTTCATGTTGACAGACTTCCTTCATAGAGCTCTGATGTATTCTTGGCATTTTATGTAAATATATGTGACCCGCACATATTCATTTGCATAGGTTACTGGCACTGTGATATTTTTAACAGAAGCAGCACTGTGTAAGATTAAAGAAAAAGTCAAGCATATTTTTTCTCAGACGTTATAAAGGCCAGTGAGTTCAAGAATTGTTCCATTGACCCCTTGCTGCCCTCTAGCGTTCAGCTGCTATATCCCCGAGTAGAAAGGAAAGAAGCACAGACTGCTAGGTAGAAGCTCTAATCCATTGGGTTCCAAAGATAACTGTGCTCCAGGGGTCAGCAAAACCAAAAGCAATTTCAAAGGCCAGTTACTACAAGCTCTCCCTCAAATGTGGGAGCGGAAAAGATAGAACACAAAGAAGCAGAGAGGGGAACGGTGACTAGATGCACCAGGAGAAGGAGGCTTCATAATGGTACCCTACTACAGAGTTGTTCACCGTTGTCTGCAGCAAGGAGGCTGGCTGGAGCTTCCAGAAGCTTCCAGAGTTACAGCAGTTCACTATATAAAATAGTAAAAGAAATTCATCGGAGAGGAGTTTAAGATTCTACAGAAAGAAAGGATGCTCAGGTGACTGACGTAGATGCTCGCTGCCTCTCAAGGGTTATCTCATGCTGTGCCTTGCAAGAGGCGGAAATGTGAAACACCACAGGCGTTATCCTGGTAAGGATGACGCAGGGATGTCTCTGCCCATACTCTCAGAAGGACGTTACCTTTTGAAGGTTAAAACTAAGTGAGAAGTACTAATGAGAAAGCTTGCTTAATAAGCCCATCTCTAGAGAACCTGTCACTACACAGGATGAATGATGCTCTAAAAATAAGCCAGTTGGCAGGGCACTGCTCTTTTCAAAGGCGGCTTAGCTGACAAGCACTGGAACACTCATCAGCCAACACGTAAAGATTGTGTGCAAGGGTCACAGGTTGCTCTGTTGAACTGATGGCTTCCAAACAGGACCCAGAGACAGGCACTGGTTCAAAGGCTAGGATGATGCCCTAGCATTGTGAGGAAAAAAATTGCTAGTACTTTAGAGAGCAGGAAGGCTTAGGATACTTTGGTGTGCCTCACTATCTGAGAACCTGAGGTACATTGATATGATCCCCTCCTTAATTAAAGCAGTCATGTTTGAAACACTTTTATTTTATGTGTGTGGGTGTTTGGCCTGTGTTTATGTCTGTGCATGATGTATGTGTCTGCTGGATGTGGAAGTCAGAAGAGGGTGTCAGGTCCCCTGGGACAGGAGTTACAAATGGTTGTAAGCAGCCACGTGGTTGCTGGAAACAGACCAGGTACTCTGAAAGAACAGCCAGTACCTGTAACCACTGGGCCATCTCTCCACTCCCAGTGGCCACATTTCTAATGATGCCAAGTCTACAATGCTCAGAACTGATAATTATATAGAGACCGGAAAAACCAAACGAAACCTAAACCATCAAACCCCACAGTTACTGAAACAAGGTCCTACCATGAGGAAGCCTCTAGGTATATTCAACAGACACTGCGAACGTTACATTCTGTCATGAGATTTCTAACAGGTGTAACAGTGGCATTACAAAGACACTTCTGTTCCCTTCTCCACCAGTCACAAGGAGGTGTCGGGACACATCTTATCATTGAACACTCCATCCTCTTACATCTATTTAAAAACAGTTCCTAAATTAAACGCTAACCAGATGAGCAGAGAAAGCTCAGTTCCAGCAAGGGCTGTTTAAATCAGGGCTGTGAAAATTGATGCTGCCTTCTTCCTGGCTAGAAACTACCCCGAGACCCCTCCCCCCGAAATTCTCCTGTGTTCAGTAGCCAATCCCTGCAGCCCTGAGCCAAAGCAGCCATGCATGGTGGACTTTTGCATCTATTCGGGACGTCTTTTCTGCCAGGGAAAGTATTAGCCATATTACATTGATTTTTCTCTTGCAGCGTAAAGGAAACAAAACCCAACGGTTTTAATGAGCATTATTAGCTGTGTTTTGTAGAAAAGGAAACAGATGATCAGAAAAGAGATACAATGTGCTCACAGAGCCGGGCCTTCCCAACTTCTACAGTGTCCCCTACACCATTCCAAAGCATGCACCGTACTTCCTGCTCTTCTGGTCTGAAACAACGCAGCATGTAAAGCTATCTCATACCATCTGATGAGCGCTGAGGGGGAGAAAAACAAAGCACGTGGGCTTTTTATTTAAAACTATAAATAGAAACCATCACAGAAATGTGGCTGGAAATGTGTTCAGCGGTGGTTCTGAACAGAGAGTAACACTTGCCAGGGCCACAGAACGAATGCTGTGCAGGTGGTGGGCAGTGACGTCATAACAAGGCAGACTTGTCCATTGGGCTCTGCTGTAACCCTTCATGACTGGAGCTGAATTCAGACCAGTGATCACCAAGGGCTTGCCCTCCACCCTTGGTTGATAGAGTAGAAAAGACTGGTTACTGAATAACAGAAACAGCGTGGTGTCTGTCTCTGGGCAGAAATGGTTTCCAGATTTCTGTTTATGGGTTTGTGGCTACGTGACCAGAGAGGCACACATTTCCTCACCATATCCTATGGCAGTCAGAGGAGGGAAAGGGGGAGAGGTTGATTGACAAGTGTGAGAAACTGGCGGCAACTAAATGGTGTGCCGGTCAGTGCCGTAGGCGCAGTCTCACTTATTGCTTGAGGTAAAGATTATCAGTGACCATTACCTGAATCACATGAGAGAGGGCAAATAAACCCCAGCACCGTTCTACCCAAAGCCACCCTCCAGTCCCTGCCCACATTGTCTCTTTCTATTCAACCACTGAGTTCCTGCAGTGGGACTCTGGCGCTAGAGGGAAAGGATAGAGGTGTTTCCTGGGAACATTCCTGAGCAGATATGTGGCTCTAATTAGGAAAACATAAATTTGTGATGATAAAGATCCACATATTTTTCCATTTTAGCCAGCCCAGCTCAGCATGTGTATTTCCTGTCTGGGTCAGCAGTCATTAGAAATTTAAAGCAGAGTCTCTGAGAGGAATTTGGCATTATCTATTAGGTTGGAGAAAGATGGCTAAACTATTTGGACTCTTTGAAACCCTAATCCCCAGAATTATTTTTGGTCATCATAAAAAAAATGAAAACTTAACACACACACACACACACACACACACACACACACACACTCATTCACACACACGCACATAACACACACTCATTCGTGCAATCCATGCACGTGCACACATGTACACATAGACACATACACTCGTGCACACACATTTGCACACCTGCACACCCAGGCCTATATACACACACGAACATATACACACATGCACACACGTGCACACAATCGCTCATGCACACATTCACA
>NC_046164.1:12389888-12472388 GCF_011064425.1 Rattus rattus | reverse complement strand
CACTTAGTTTTAAATGCTTTATTACCATTTCCCTCTCTTCTCCTTGATTTCTCAATAATTATAAATACCAATGCTGAGCAAGAATGTTGGCTAAGATTAGAATGTCTCAAGCTTTTTTTTTCTTCAGAAATCTGGAAAACAGACATGTTAGGTTGCTCCACAGAAGTGTTCTTTATTCGTGCAGTCAGCACACAGCTGACTGGGACTGCAGCAAGGACAAACAGGGGCAGTGTTCACACCACACATGGTCTGCACCACTCTTTGGAGATGGTGGTCGGTTGGCCCTGGTCTTCCTTACATCATTGTCAGAGCCCCCAGCAAACAGCTTGCCAGCACCTGCATTGGGTTTGCATGTGTTAGAAATAGAAGAAAATGCGTACTTCAGGCAAGGATATTTTTTCCTCTCTAATGCTGATTGTGTGCACATAGAAGTTTCACACACTGAAGAGGCCTTAGTGTCTCTATCCTGAAGCTCTGGCTCAAAACCGAAGGCTTTACTGGAAAAAAGTTGATACAGTAGATGCAGTTAAAGGATTCCATACGAGTGTCTTCAAATATAAACCATTACCCTAATCTATCCCATCCACTGTTTATTTACAAACCCTTGTAACTCTAAGACATGGAGGGAGACACTGGGGGAAATGAGAGTAAGGAATTTACCACCCAAGCCTTTAAAGACCCTCTAATGGATGGGAGTTACAGAACGGAAGCCATCACTGTCCGAAAGCAGGGATGAGCATAGTGAGTATCGGGGAAGTATACGAAGTTGTGCACCAAAGCTGGTTATTTCCTGATGCTTAGTGTGGAGTCCCTAAGGTTGGGAACAACATGAAGAAGGTGGAACCCAGAGATAGGACAAGCCTGGTTGCAGAGATCAGTGGGAGGGAGGTCCTTGGTCCTGTGGAGATGTGATGCCTCAGTGTAGGGGGATAATGGAGCAGTGGAGTGGGAGAGGGTGGGTGGGTGGCTGGGTGGGTGAGCACCTTCATAGATGCAAAGGGGGTGGGGAGAGGGCAGATGTGGGAGAGGGGTTTGTGGAGGGGTAACGGGGAAGTGGGATATCATCTGAGATGTAAACAAATGGAATGACTAATAAGAAGAAGAGGAGGAGGAAGAGAAAGATGACACAGCATCGGGGATGGGTCAACTCCCAGCAAAGAAGTGCACTACCCGGGGTGAGGAAAACAACTTTGGTGTGAATTAAGTACATTGCCCCTTAGGCAGAAATTTAAGCTGTAGAAGATAAACAGTGATACAATTATAGAAAGATGGCTGTGTGAACTAGCAGCCTGTGGTCTGGTCGGAATAGGAGCAGGAAGCAGAAAGTACAGTGATGCGTGATTAAGAGCAAAAGAGCCCAAGGAGGCCGTGTAGACAACAAGCAAAAACCGGAGATCCGGGGAAGACGCCAGGAGGTCAACAGAGAAAACATGTGTGGAAATAGAATTAGGAGACAGTAAGTTTGCTGGCACCGCTGATCCAGGCACAGGGACTAGGAGAAAACAAGCCATCAAAGGATAATGTCTTAGAGCATGGACTCTGGGATAGGGAGATGGATCTGTCAGTAGAATGCTTGCTGTCCAGGTATGAGGGTCAGAGGTCAATCCCTAACACCTAAGTGATGCTGGGTTTCATGGCAGACAGATACAGAAGGATCCTTGCAGCTCACCCATTCAGTGAGCTCCATATTCAGTAAGAGCTCTGCTCTCAAAAAACCAAGGTGGAGAATGACTAAAGATGGTGTTTGACTTTGACAGACCTGTGTACACATATGAAAGTACACATATGCATGTAGCACACACATGTATAAGTATGCATGGCCTCTCTATTCTAAACTGAGGCTGACCATGAAACAAAAAGCAGGTGAAAACTTCGGTTTTCTTAAAATGTAAGTATGGGACCTCAAGACCTAAACATTGATTACATTCTGAGCATATATATATAATCTTAGTTTTCAATATATTGTTGTCATTGTCGTTGTTCTTGTTGTTGTTATTGGACCTAATATCATAAACAGCTACTGAACAGAAATGCCCTAATTTTTAAAAAATTAGTACCTGTTAGAATGCCAGATGTCCTAATGTTTTGATTCATCTTTATATCAAAGTTCATTCTAAAATGAACTAAGATTTTTAAAGGCTTCACCATGGTCTAAATGCTCCCGTCTTGATCACAAATCAACCATACACACTGCTCAGGCAAGGTTTAAGAAGACATTGAGTCTTCAGTGCTAAGCAACCTGACAAGGAAGACCCATATATGGACAAGGGACATTGTCTAAAATGGCAGTGCTCAACCTGGGCACTGTGATCCCTTTGAGGGTCTATCAACCCTTTCATAGGGTCACCTAAGACCATCAGGAAACACAGAGATTCACTTACAATTCATAGCAGTAGCAAAATGAACTTATACGGTAGCAAAAAAGAAATGTTATGGCTGGGGCTCACCACAACATGAGGCACTGTATGCATTACTGTGTTTCAGGCACTGGTCTAAAAGCTGCCAACACACACACACACACACACACACACACACACACACACACACACACAGGTGTGACTGTGTCTCATAAGGGGATGAAGCCTGTTTCCTCTGCTTAAGCAAATTCTTTTTTCAACAGTTAATTATTGAGTCAACAAAATTGTCAACTAGCTGTTTCATTGGGGGAGGGAAGACACTGGCATGGCAGTAATATGGGACACTTAATCTAATCGGGTGGATCCTCTACAGAACTCCCATGTACTGGGATGTTGTTGGACTGGGACCTGGCTCAGTGGTAGAGTCGTTGCCTAGAGCATTCATACAGCTCTAAGTTCAACTCCGAGTCCCCGCAAAATATCGTATTCTGAACTCAATCATCCCTCATACACTAATCAGAACTATGCATTAATATATACCTGCTCATATTTACAATGTGTGATAATGATCTCATGTTAAAGTATTAGCTTTTGTTCCTGATAACGATGTCCCAGTATGCTATGATATCATGAGATACATAATAACACAAATCAAAAGGGACAGTATTTTTTGTTCTGAAAAAGATAATATTTCTAATAGTTCAAATGCCGCACTAAAGTGCTTTTTATTCTAATACTTTGCCTGCATAAATGATTGAAACTTTTCCTAATCTGTGGGTCAGGAAAGCCAGCTTCTCCTCAGAAAAGATCCAGTGGACGAGGATTCTCTTCGCTGGTCAACAGTGTTTGGCCAACACCATGACACAAGGTAAAGTAGGTCTTCGCCACAAGAGTTTCCTTTCTGTTTTAGGGTAACTCTTCTGTGAACACCTGAGAAGAACGTCAGCCTTTCCCACGGTTTTTACTCCATGGTAGTGGGAATGAGACAATCTCAAAGTCTGCCAACTATGCCTCCTTGCCTGGCAATGAATTCCTGTCTTAATTTTCCCTGCATTACCTTCCACCACCAGCCCAGAACAACCACACTCCAGCCAGACTGGGCTTCTCTCCATTTTATAAGCACACCCTCTGTCTTGGTTTTCTTCTGTTCAGCAAACTTCATTTCTGCCCAGAGTGGAAGGGTAATATCCAGTACAGTGAGGAAGTCGAGGTGGATGGAGCCTGCAACTGCTCGTCAAGTCCAATTGAGAGTTGGAGATCAGAGACTTGAATGCATGCTGCTGTCCAGTTATTTGATGCAAGCTAATCTCAACTGAATAAAAGGAACACCGTTGAGAAAAATGCCCATAAGATCAAGCTGTAGGCAAGCCTGTAAGGCATAAAATTAGTGATTGAGGGAGAGGGATCAGCTTATAAAAAGAAAAATCAGGCCGAGCAAGCCAGTAAGCAGCACCCCTCCATGGCCTCTGCATCAGCTCCTGCCCCCAGGTTCCTGTCCCGTTTAGGTTCCTACTGTGTCTTTCTTCAGTGGACTATGACCCAGAATAAAGCCAAATAAACCATTTCCTTACCACATTGCTTTTGGTCATGGTGTTTTATCTCAGCCTAGGAAGCAGGCCAAAGTAGGTATGTCTTCCCGTCCTAATTAATATAATCAAGACACTACCCCACAGATGTCCTAAGAAGCCCATATCCCAAGAGATTGTAGGGTTCTACAAGTTGAAAAGTACCACTAGGAGATGCCCTCCACCACCACATTCATCACCACAATGCATGTTCTTCATGCCACCAGCCCACTAACCCACCCAGGTCCACCATTCAAGTTCAACGAACTCTCAAGAGTCACGCTGTTCGTATGTTCTCTGTAGCATGCGAACACTGGTAAGATCAGTTGCATCCATCCTTCATTCTGTTAGCATCCTGGGCGCGTATTACATTTATCAAAGAACGTACAGTTGGCCGTATAGTAAACAGTTGGCTTGTTATAGGAATTAAATTAATTAAAATTTAGCTTTTAGAAACCTCGTGCTATTGGTAGAGGGATCCACAGTACACATTTTCTGTAGATATTGATTCTTTAAACAATTGATGAATTAGAAATGCCTCGTTGTCTAATTATCTCAAGAGAGACAGATTACTGGCACAGGGTGTTCAGAAAGATTTCTAAGATGTCCATTATTGATTTACTCTAAAGGAAATAATAAATCAAATCCAAGTAGATCCGTTTGTAACCTGTGTGGCCTAGGAAAGAGTCCACCTAAGGACCACATGTTAAAGACTTGGTCACTGGCCTTTCACACTCATGAACTGACAGAATCATTAAGAGTGTTGATGGGAAGGAAGCAGGGAATGTTGGGATGCCTGTCTCTGTCCTTTCAGGTTTTCAGACACCAGGAGGTGTATCTGCACACAGAGAGAAATGTACAATTCACACACGCACGCATGCACGCACATACTCAAAGAAAGATTTTTTTTCTCAAAAGAAATTATCCCCCTTATAGTGTTGTGAGTTAAAGCATATGCAATGGTTAAAGAAAAGTTTTTATGCCCAAATTCCCTCCTCCCATGCACGTCCCTTCTTTTGCCTCCTCAAGGACACTAGCTAAGAGAAAGCAGAGGCAGAAAAGCTAGAACAAGCATTTTAAAAAAGAAACAGGTTTTGCATTTCAAAAGGCCACAGGCAACTCGAGCCCCAAGATATGCAGATAAACATCTAACCCCTGTGTCTGTTCCTCTCCCTTCCATTCCCCTTCCAGCATCTTCTTTTGTTCCTGAACTTTCCAGCCCAAATGACTTTAAAATGCATCAGTGGACATCCACACCCATGCAGCTCTAAGGCTTGCTGTAGGGTGTCAGGCTCTGTGTCCTCTACTGCTGGGATTTCCACCTAGTGCTCTACCAGGGAGACTGGTTGCCTTCACCTTAGACGTGGTTCATTACTGAGGGGAAGAAGGGAGCAGATACACCTAAGCTCTTCAGATACAAGTCCATGGCAGAAGCTTCTGAGAAAGAGGGAAATTTCTTCCTTTAAAAAGTTAAAAGGAAAGCTGGGTGTGATGGCACTTGCCTGTAATTCTGGAACTTGGGAGGCTGAGGCAGGAGAATGAGCAGTTTCAAGGCAGCCTAAGAGTGAATCTAAGAGATCTGCCTAGGTCACCAGAGATCCTGTCTGGAAAAACAAGGACAAGATGGGAAGGAAGAGCACTTGTCCTTGCTTGCTTGCTCCTAGATGGCATTTCTGGAGGATGTGGATGGAGTGGGATGGGTAGAAATTCATCAGTGACAAAATAAATAAAAGGGGTGTTTTCATCAGTGTCACACAAATGTAAACTCCCTCCTGAGTGCTGCTGAAGTTTTCAGTTGACTCTGTTTCCTAATCAATGTCTTAAGTAATTGACAGTTAGGGGAAACTAAAAAGCTATGAACACCATGTCTGCATCCACACACCATAGTATAGGACTATACCATATACACACCACACTATAAGAATATACCATATATACACCACACTATAGGAATATACCATATATATACCACAGTGTGGGAATATACCATATATATACCACACTATAGGAATATACCATATACACATCATACTGAAGAAATATACCATATACCTATACACCACACTATAGGAATATACCATATATATACCACAGCACGGGAACATACCATATATATACCACACTATAGGAATATACCATATACACATCATACTGAAGAAATATACCATATACCTATACACCACACTATAGGAATATACCATATATATACCACAGCACGGGAACATACCATATATATACCACACTATAGGAATATACCATATACACATCATACTGAAGAAATATACCATATACCTATACACCACACTATAGGAATATACCATATATCACACCATGGGAATATACCATATTCATAACACACTATAGGAATATACCATATACCTATACACCACACTATAGGAATATACCATATATCACACCATGGGAATATACCATATTCATAACACACTATAGGAATATACCATATACACACCACACTACAGGAATATACCAAATACACACCATACTACAGGAATATACCATATAAACACCATACTACAGGAATATACCAAATATACACAATACTATAGAAATATACCAAATACATATCAAACTATAGGAATATACCATATATATGCCACACTATAGGAATGCAGGAGAGTAAAACAATCTCACTGTGAAACCATCGACATTAACCAAGTTAATCTAGGCATGTTTGATGTTTAACATTGGCATTGACAGGATCTACAACCACCTGGGAAATACACCACTAGGCACGCCCAGCAGGGATTGTTAAATTAGGTTAACTGAGGTGGGGAGGTCTGCCTTAGCCCTGGGCAGCAATGGCTGATTTTTTTTCCAAGCCACCACTTTGCAGTCTGGTGTCTATTGCCGTTGGAATCCGCTTGTGACCACAGGGTGCACTAGAACAAGGCCATTCTACCATCGAACTCCTAATACTGTTGTGTTCCTAATGGTGATGAACACAGGATCCGTGAGTGCCTGGACCGTTCCACTGCTCTCCTTTAGACAATGTTTTCATATTAATCGAACCTCTCTCTGCTCATTCTAAATGGCAGGCAGGCCCGGTCCATTGAGAGAGTACGAAGCTGGTAGCTGACAGGATCCTGTTCTGCACAGGAGATTTTTGGAAGGGGTTAAACTCAGAGGGAAAAGAAAATGCGTCTTCCCAATTACTCGCCTCCAGCTCCTTCCTGCATTCCTACCTCCTGCCTGCCTCCCCGCAGCTGCCTCTTCTAAAGCATGACCACTGCTTAATTGGCTCCATCTTCTGCTAGTTTTCTTCTTATTAAGTAAACTCATTCTGGCAGGGCATGGCGAACCATCTCGTCTTATAATTTGGTTTCAAGGAATAGCTGAAGAGTTTCGTGTTGATTTATAAGTGCTGGGAAGAATAACCAAAAATCTTTGAAGAGTAAAAGTGATAAACCTACTCAGTGTTTGGAAAGGAGACAGGCTATTCGCAATACCTCTCAATTCATAAGCACAAGAATCACTCCTGGGTGGAGAATCACACCTTAAAGTCACAGCACTTTGGAGGCGGAAGACCTCTGTGAGTTAGCCGTCAGCCTAGTCTACATAGCTAGTCCTAGATCAGCTAAGGATACATAGTCTAAAAATTAGTAACAAACTAACAAAGAAAACATTCCAGCTTATAAGAAAACAACAATTTAAATATATGTGAAAACATTAAAGACAAAAAGGAACGGTGCTAAAGGCGTCTCACTTACTGTTTTATTGCTGTGAGGAAACACCATGACCAAGACAACTTAGAGAAAAGCAAAACATTTAACTGGGGTCTTGCTTACAGCTTCAGAGGATCAGTTTATTATCTTTGTGGCCGACAACATGCTGACAGGCAGACAAGCACCGCTACACCATGTCTGGTGTGTACCACAAGGAAGGGCAGAGAAAACACCAGTGGGCTCCTGAAGCAGCAAAATCTTTTATTATTCCCACCGCATCAGCAGAGTCGCTGACCAGTCAGGGCTGCCAGGCAAGAACTCCGGAGCCTTGTTTCTTCTGGCAGCCCTGAGTAGAGGCTGTAAGCAGGGTCTATAAGCATAAAACCAGGAGCATCTGAACAAAATTACAGTTCTAATTTTCACCAACCAAAACTCAGGGATTAGGGACTATCCCCAGTTTTCTATCATTGTCAACTGGCATTGCATGTAAGTGCTTTTGCCCAACCAATCACATTTATTTGTTCTTTCTGCTTTTAGGAACACACAATGTGTTTTGTGTATAACTATTGTTGCTTGGGCGGGGGGAGGAATTAGTCAGCTTAGGTAAAATGGAGTCTGAAGTCGAAATGGCAGCACTTAAGACAAGTTCTTTTGATCTGCTTCCAATAGCATGGCACTGTAGCAATAGCTAAGAGCTCATGCCTGATCTGCAAGGTGCAGGGAGACGGGGGAGAGTGCAATAATGGGCCTGACATAGCCCCTCAAAACCCCAAAGCCCACCCTCAATGACACACCAACTCCAACAAGGCCGTCCCTCCTAATTCTTCCAGAGTTCACTAACCAGGTACCAGGCATTCAAACACCCGAGCCTATGAGGGCTTTCTAAGTCAAACAGTCACACCAAGAGTGTTTAAACAAAGTGAAACAGGGTTGACTGGGATCCAAGCACCCACGCTGGTTAAAATTCTAAAGATTATAGAGGGACAGAATGAATGGTCTATTTGAGATAACCTAAGAAAGCTTATCTCCGGTGTAGGCCAACAGTACAGCACTGGATAGAGAATTCACCAGGCAGTAAGAAGCCGTTATCAGTCTCACGTGTCTTGAATTTGTCTTCTTTCTTAGCACCCAACACCCAAGGCTCTAGACAAACAGCTCTGGCAGTCTGGGACTGTCACCACAGACACTGAGCCACTAATGACTTGCCTCTCTCATATCATGCTCAGGCCCTGAATGACAATAGACTAACAAGATAATGCCATGTAGACCCAAAAGCCAGATGGCTCCAAAGCTCAGCATGACCCCTACGTCCGTGATTCTCAACCTGTGGGTCGTGACCCCTTTAGAGATGGACCGACCCCGCAGGGGCTGTCACCTAAGACCATCTGGTTATGATTTATAACAGCCAAAAAATTACAGTAATAAGGTAGCAATAAAAATAATCTTATGGTTGTGTTCGTCCCAGCATGAGGAACTGTATTAAAGGGTTGCAGCGTTAGGAAGGTTGAGAACTTCTGGCTTAGATCCCTCTACCTCAGTACTTCCGCCGTATGTCTCCATCACCGTTCCCTGGCATAGAGCAGTAGCATGGCTTTCCTCAGTCTGGCCTGCTTCCCACTCCTCCTCCTAACTACTGCCGAAAGACATTCCTGAGATAGAAATCTTTTCCGTTCTCTACTTGCGCATCCTTCTACACATCCCTATGATTTTCACATTAGAGTAATCCTCTACTCACGTGAACGCAAAGCCTTGTGGGACTGGTTGCCCTCCCCTCTAACTTTTCCCATCGGCCATTCACATGATTAGAATGCTTCTCATTCTTTAAACATGTCCCATTTCTAAGCTATCTCCTGTTTGGCACCTCACGCTCGGCTGCAGAGCATCCTACCTCTGGACGCGTCCACCATCCTTCCCACATCGGTCTGGTCCAAGCTCGGTGAGCACGCCTCTAGTGTAACCTTTATCCACCGGGCTACAAGAGCAGATTTTACACGTTCTTCCCTGTCAGACTCTAAAGCCCTTCTTCTTCAACCGTATTTGCCTCTCTTCATCTAACAAGTCCCTAAAACACTAGCTGGCAAACTCATTGAGTGTGGAGCTGATGAACAGATTATAAGAGGAAAATGGATACAAACAATCTGCCTACCAAATTCAACTAAACTCTTACTCTTTACAAAACATTTCCCATTCGAGGTAAGTGTTTATGAAGCAATTGCCAGATAGTTTAGGACAGGGTCTACTCCCCTGAGAAGATGCCAGCATCCAAGGAACATGATGAAAATCTCTACAAAATATTAGAAGGGATAGAGGGAAATAAAGTTCGATTTTTATATATTATATCCAGAAATCTTAATATAACAGTCCAAAAAGGGAAAGATAAACATACAACCAAAATATATTGGGAGAGTAAGAAATTCAAGGGTTATCTGAAACATGTTATTACCCTCTTATATTTAATTTTTTTCTCTAGAAATGTGTCTTAAACCTGTCTTCAAGATAAAATGGTGAAATGGACGTTTCCAAGCTCTCAGTGTCAGCTTCGCAACTCACCAAGAAGCCTGATGCTGACATTTACTTCCTGTCTTAAGAGAGACCACTGGGATATCTCAACACCAGTCAGCACAAGAACTCTCTCTGTATGGTGGCAGAGCTGGTGGTCTTCCTTTGGTGAATAGAGACAGGCAAGATTGTAGCTAATGTTTCAAAAGTACCCCAGGAATCAAGTGCCTTCCGTTATATATACTAGAGTCAGGCTTCTCCCATTATTTGCTTCCTTGATTCTTTAAATTGAGGCACATGATTTACAGAGAGTAAAATTACTTTCACTTGATTTACCCATCAAATAAACAAGGGGGTTGCATGTCAATGAAACCATTTCTTTGTATATTATACATGAATTATTTCAATCCCCAAATAGTCTAAGTTGACCAACATGTAGGATGTAGGAAAAGCCAGAGATACAATGTTTCCACCCTGCTGAGCCCTGAGAGGATTGTCCCCACTGGTCTACAGCAAGAGAATGTAATGGGTACAAAATTCCAATGGTAAAGGGAATTTCATTGTAACAAGGTGGCAAGAGCAGAACAGTATCTACTGTAGCATTCAATCGTGCAGAATAGAGATAGGGAACCCCAGCACTACCCCTCAAACACTGCAGCACACCGAAAGCTGATCTGAGCAACAAATCCTATTTTTAAAAAGGTAATTTATTCATATGCCAGCCTTTGTCTTTCTCACCGTTACTTTGTGGTGTGGAAACACTGGTCTCCAACAATGGAAACAAATCTCTAGGAGGACTATTACTCCCCTATAGCTGGGGTCTAGTAGACTGCCTTGGTGTAAAGTAACTCAATCTTAAGTCTTCTGTGCATATTTCTCTGATTCCAACCATGCATGCTTCATAAACCATAAATAAAAGAACACCTATTCTTCACACATAGCCTGGCTTTCTTATTTCCAGATCAGTACATCCTAACTTCCAGGCAATCCTCTACAAAATTCACCAACATCTGTGCAGAGGCAGCATATCCCTAGATCTCCCATTACAACTCAGTGAGGAAGCACAAGGCTGCCCTGCATCCCAGAGACAGTAAGCACAGGGATTTGGTGGTGAGCTTCCCCCAAGGGCTCCCTGCAGTAGGACTTGTGGAGCAGAAAAATCTCAGCTAATTTATTTACCACCCTAAGGATCAAATCATAGTGCTTAGGTTTGAAAGGAACAGAGACATAATTCTCGAGAGATTAAGTTTGGAAGACACCCAGAGAAATAGTCACAGACAATAATATAACTTCTAATGGGGTAAATTGATATAGGTGTGGAGATTGAAAAGTCTGCTTTCTTTGGAATTTGGAATATCACAAATGACTAAACTCCCTTGCATGTGACCCAACTCAGGGAACTCAAACACGGAATACTAAACCGATGTGGCAATCAGGTGGGGAAGATTCTGAGTGGAACTTGTCTCGGGCTTGAGGAAGAAATAGCTACAAAGGCGTCAGAGCTGAGTTCTTCTCCCCAGGCCACCCGGAAGCAGCAGCAGTGGAGAGCGGCATCTCTGAAAGAGACGGTCCTTTTAATGGTGGTTTTAGTAAATTTAATCCATGTATATATTAAATATCAAGCATATGTCCTACCTTCCTTTCCACATACATACATGATATCCCCCCACCCCTCTCTCTCAGTGTGTCTCTGTGTGTGTGTGTGTGTGTGTGTGTGTGTGTGTGTGTGTGTCCCCATGTAACAACCCAGAGGTCTGGAAAAATAACCCCACTGAGGAAGAACATTCTGTTGAAATCAACAAATGCATCTACTGCCTAGAAGGGACATTGTTGCTTTGTTATAGGGTAACTCAATTTCAAGTCTTTTGTGCATACATACCTAATGCATACATACATACATACCTACATACATACATTCATATATGCTTCTACAGTAGTAAATGTCCATGTGACTTTTCCAAAAGGTCTTTAGTGTTGTTTGTCCTTCCTTTTACTCCCTCTTCTACCCAACCATCCACTCTCTACCTAGTTTAACTCTTCCGTTCCATTATTCTTTTTTAACCCTTTATACTAGTGTGTTCTACCTTCATCCCCTTGAATGTCCCATCTCATAGCATGTTGACAAAGTCCTATGGTACCTCAATAATTTTCTCACCTTTTGGATATTCCAAACAAAACACACACACACTCTCTCTCTGTCTCTGTCTCTGTCTCTGTCTCTCTCTGTCTCTCTGTCTCTCTCTGTCTCTCTCTCTCTCTCTCACACACGCACACACACACACACACACACACACACACACACACACACACACCTGCAGATTCAATGCTAACATCCACAGATGAGAAAAAAAAACAAGAAATTTTTTTTTCCCTGGGTTTGGGTTATCTTGGCCAGAATGATCGTTTCCAGTTCCTTCCATTTATCTGTGTATTTCAGGTTTCTTAAGAGTTCAATAACATTGCATTGTATGAACGACACATTTTTGTTATTCATTAGTTAGTTAATGGGCATCTAGGCTTTTCCATTTCCTGGTAGTGGGAATAGAACATCAATGAACAGGGATGGGCCGGTCTTTCTGGACTCCCATACTGAGTTCTTCGGGTTCGAACCTAACAGGGGTGTGGCTGGGTTCTACAGTGGATCTACTTTTAGCGTTTGAGGAACTTTGATAGATTTCCACAGTGGCTGCACCAGCTTGCATTTCCACCACTAGGGAGTAAGTATTCCCCTTCCCTTTCATCCACGTGCACATTTTCAACATTCTTCTTAAGCTTGGCCATTCTGACTGTGGTGAGATAAAATTTAACTTGCATTTTCTCTGATGACTACAACACTGAACATTTTCCAGTGTTTCTCAACCACTTGCGTCTCATCCCTTGAGAACTGGCCTTGGCTCTCCTCCTCGCATTCTAATTGTCAAAGGCTTTCCCTTTCCCATCTGTAGATGGTCGTGTGGTCTTTATTTCTAAGTCCATTGCATGGTTTATTATACTCGTTGACTTGTGGGTGTTGAACCAACTCTGTCTAGCACAGAGCCAACTTGATCGCTGTATATCCTACAAGATTTTGGTGTAGAAAAGAAGTACTCCATTTGCCATGAAATTAACTGACAAATAGGACCTCACAGAACTAAAACCGCTTCTAAACAGCCAAGGGAACGGTCAATCTAGAGAAGAACCAGCCCACATAATGGGAGAGAATCTTTGCTAACTGCACATCTGGCAGGTGATTAATATCCAAAAAATACACAGAAAACCCAAAAAGCGAAGAGTCAGGGAAACAAATGACCCAAGCGGGAACATAAGGAAGACTCGGACAGTATCCAAACAAAGTAAAAATGACAAGAAATACTTCAAACCGTGCTCGCCACTCTTAGCAATTACGGAAATCAAATTAAACCAGCTCTGAGATTCCATCTTACCGCAGTCGTGTTTGGCTAAGATCAGCGAAACAACCGAAACGCCCCCGAGGCCATGGGGAAGTTGAAATGCTCATTGGCTGTTGGCGGGAATGCCAACTGGTGTAAGGCGGTATGAAAATACTCAAAATGCTGAAAATAAATCCACCGTCCGACTTGGCTACAGCACTCTTTGGCATCCTACCCCACAGGTACCAGCTCAGCCCTCTTCACTGCCTCCCTAGTCACAGTAGGTGGGGAACGGAGACAACATCTACATTCCTCATCGGATGATGAAAACGTGATGCGTGTGCACTGTGCAGTACGAGCCAGCTGCAAGGAAGAGTTGCATGCATGAAATTTGCAGGCAGGGGGATGGACCTAGACAATAGTACACTGCATGAGGTAATAACCCAGGCCCAGAAGACGCTATGTGGTTTGTTTTTTTTTTTTTTTTTCTCATCTGTGGTTCCTAGCTCCAGATCCTCAGATGTGAGTGTACAAGATGGAGGAATGACAGAAACCAGAAAGCTACAAAGGTATTTGGGCTGGGTTGGTGAGATGTCAGAATCCAAGTGATATGAAGCAGGAAACAGAAAGGCAAGGGGAGGAGGGAGGGGGTCAGTTCAGCCAGAGGAGGAGGAAGGAGGGACAAAGAACACCAAAGTGGTTTTGAAAAGGCCCAAGAAATTTTATATGTACATAAAATCATTCACAATACATGTGGGTGTGTCTGTCTGTCTCCCTCTCTCTCCCCCTCCCTCTCCCCCTCCCTCTCCCCCTCCCTCCCTCCCTCTCTCTCTCTCTCTCTCTCTCTCTCTGTGGGTGGGTGTGTGCATGTGCGTGCACACGCGCACACGCACGCATGTCTGTCTGTCTGTAAAAATGAGAGCTATACCACTTGGGTTGACGATGCTCCCCACAAAAACCATCGACTGACTAACCAAAATCCCCGTTCCAGGCATGCATGAGAAAAGTCCCTTCAAATGGTTGGTCAGAGTAGTTCAAGCAAAGCCCAAAACAACATACATTGTGACTGGTGCCATGGGTTGTCTCTCAGAGGTAGACGGTAAGCCCTTGCTGCTGAAGACACAACTTGGATGACTCAAGCTGACTCTGACCCAGAAGCCTCTACCCTGTGGTCTAGCCTCCAGACTTCCAGAGAATACAATGTAAGCTGCCAAGGGACGGAAGCATTGAAATGGCCCTACCCAGCTGCAACACCTAAGACGAACAACGATTACCAGCACAGCGAGATCAGCCTAACATTGTAATGAGTGACACACCCATGGCAGGGGCAGCCAACAGCTCTCTAGTCGCACTTAAGGCCCGTTCCACGGGAGGAAAATCAAGTTGGAGCTAACTAGCATCCAGGGTTAGTGAGATCATGGACCTTAGAAGAGAACCTACTAGTGCCGCATTGCTAGACCGGCATACTTCCTAACTGCACCCTAAACCTCACCGTATACCCACGGGTAAATATAACTACCGCCCCTCATCAAGGAGGCCTCTCTTTGCTGCTCAACCACAACTGGACACAAGGCATATATCATGGGGATCCCAGCCCCAGTGGGAACATCTACCTCATAGCTCCTCCATCTACGACATCATGGAGGAAGAGGCTGAAAGATTTTAAAAGCCAGACGACCAGCCAGTTTGCAATGAAACAGTTTCTCCAAGAAATGGCTGTATCAGCAAGATCTGAACAACAGCGATAGCAGCCAATGCTAATGTGAAGTGAAGGTGAACTCATGGGGTCCCACCCCTGGATAAGGAAATACAGACCACTGGTGACTGCTGAGGGAGGGAGGGAGCGAGAGCCTCTCCTGGGAAGAAGCCTCCTAACTGGTTGTCCATTTCAGGGCAGTCAGCCCTGAAATCATATGAACAGAAACAGAAACAGAAACACACACTCAGCAGGGTTTTTGAAATTTACTTGGGCATGCATAGACTTGCAATAATCATAAAATTAATAATCAGGAATGAAGTGGCTATCAATTTGAGAGTAAGGAGGCTATGGAAGGAGTTAGAGTGAGAAGATCTGAGAAGAGCTACAGAAAAGGAAGGGAAGGGAAAAGTGTGGTAATTATATTATAACCAAAAACATATTAAGATTGAAAATGAAGAAAAGACACATTCCAATATGGTACAGGACTTCACACTCACATGCGAAGGAGGCAGTTGCGAGGGACAGTCACAGGTTAATGCCCCTCTTGGTGTCCTGAAGACAACTATTTACACTGTGGGGTGCTCACCAGGATAGGAACCCTGGGAGAGAAATGCTTGTGGCATGGATGATGTCACTTAAATTCTATGAAGAACACAAAGGAAGAGCAGTACCAAGTCTGAATGCTACAGGGGTTTAGGTGAACTCTCTGGGGTCGTGTGAGGAAGAAATGTCCTTGAAATAATCAGTCTTTTGTCTGGATCTCTCCAACCAGGAAAGGGGCCACTAGAAAGAGGGGAAGGGACAAGGGTGTGGAAGGGTACCATTATGGGCATAGGTAAGTCACAGAAGCCACATGACCCAGTCATGGTGAGGCCACTGCTCCAAATGGATGCTCAGCCAGAGAGTCTTAACAATCTAGTCTTAGGAACTAGCTTCTAGCTGAATTTCAACACCGAGTTTATTTAAAATCCGGAAGACACTTCAGGAAAGCAATCAAAAGCCCCACTGATTTTCTCTTTGTTATTGCACGGAATGTGATTGCTCACGACACTTTATGGGTTTTCTTTTTTCTTTTTTTCTTAAAATGAGGGAAGTCTTTCCTCTGGCAGGTTGAGGGAGTTAAAGAGAGAGAGACATTAGTGAGCACTGAAACAGGCCGGGAAGATTTTTAGATGAGATATTTATGCTCAACTAACCTGTCAGGACAGAAGGAAGAGGGTGAGGAGAGAGAAGAAGGAAGGTGGGGAGGAGGTGAGAGGGGGAGAAGGGGGAGAGGAAGCCATGTGTAGGAGAGTAGGAAGAATGGATATATTTGTATATATTGTATATATTGTAAATATATTGTATATATTTGTAGATGTATTTGAATTATTTAGGAGTTGTCATAACTTAGCAAAGACTTACTTCAGAATTTACATTAGTGTGGATCTGTGATACAATGGACACATTGTCACGGAAACTTAGATGGCTCAAAGGCTGCCCTTAGACTTCCTGTCTACTGTGGAGTGACTGACACACTCTCTTAGCTCAGTTTTTTGTTTGTTTGTTTGTTTGTTTGTTTGTTTGTTTTTGTTTTTTGTTTTTTGGCACTGACATGACAAGAAATCTCAGCATTTTCTTCGATATCTCATTAAAACTAAGCGATAACCCTCTGATTAAATAAATCAAGTAGCCCTTTCACAGGGATATAATTTGTCAAACTTGTTGTGTAACCTGGAGTTTCTGATCTACAGGATCTTCAACGTTCACCCGAGAGTGTCCTAGAAGGAAGACATCATACCCAGGGGCTTACAAAGCACAATGTCTTTAAGGGAGGAAGTCTTCGTTCACAGTTTCTGAGGGTCCTGCTCTCAAACAACTGGCTCCATTGTTCCTGGACTGTAGGAAGGCAGGCAGTCTGTGGTTTCCTCACAGAGGTGAGGAAGGTGAGGAAGGCAGAAGAAGGGGCTGAAGAACAGACATATCCTTCCATGGCTCACCCAACCCTATTCTAGATCACAGCTTCCAAGTGGGGAGGTTACCACATCCCACAAGTGCATTCAGTTGTGGAATGTCCCTTGATGAGGATGGCACCTCTCAGTGCATGACTAACTGGGGATCCAACCTTCAACCTGTGTCTCTGTGTGTGTGTGTGTGTGTGTGTGTGTGTGTGTGTATCTATTTAATTATACCATAAAGCATGGTGTACCAAATACAAAACACAACACTAGTAACAAAGGTGGACTGTTTCTTCTTTTCTTAATCTCCTCATTAATTTGGCTAATAATAAAATAAAATATGATCCTATTACCTAACCACCATACCTTAAAATGCTTTTATACCTTGACAACCAAGGTTTCCAATGGAAATTCAGATTATCCCATAGAACAGAATGGAAAGAGATAGAGAGAAGGAGAGGGAGGGGGGCAGGGGAAGGGGAAGGGGAAAAGGAGAGGGAGGGGGAGAGAGAAAGGGAGAGGGAGAGGGAGAGGCAGAAGGGTGTCTGTGGCATGAGCTGAAAAGAGAAAGCCAAGTTTTGCTTCAATATTGATATAGTAACTCATTAAGCCCAATTCCTAGAGACAATCAGCCTCTAGATTGGCTACTAGGTCCAGCTAGGATTGAGGTTGTTGACAATCTTAGGTTTTAATGATTTTGATGTAAAGATCCCTGCAGGCCATTTCTGCTAATAGAGCTGGTGAGACGTGCAAGGCCCTGTTGACAGTTACATTCCAGCCGAGACATTGCCTCTGCTCCCAGACTCGCATCATCCCAGCTTAATGCAAATGCAGCCTAATACACTGATTTTTCTTGCTGGTGAAACTTAATTATTTCACTCGACCAGGTTGGAAAACAGAGATAATTGATGATGGCATATGAATGTTCACAAGATTAAAAAGACCATAAACAAAAATTCCAAAACATCCTGAAGGACTTCGATCAGCACAGAATATTCCTTTAGGAAGAAAGCTGGGTGCTCACAGTTGCTCTTAAAGAACAGGTCAGCCATGGTGGCTCAGACTATGTTCTCATCTAAGCAGGGCAATAAAAGGTAATGGAAACAAGATGTACACCATTGTAACAGTTTCAGACGCTGCACTGGATACGCTGGATACAATTCTGTCCTTCTTCCGCTTCACCCATAGACAGAGGTTCCCCAGTGATACATTCAAGGATGAGAAGGCCCAAATCAACACTTTACAATAAACTAAGCATATGTGCCTGAAAGGCAAATGGTTTTCACCAATTATGTATAAGAAGCAAATTACAAATTCATATCACATTGGAAATATATTATCTTTAAATAGCAAAAGGAATAGACTTATGTATTATGATACATGAGGATTTATGATTCAATTTAACACTGCATACTCTCTTAAATACCAAAATATTGAAAATATTCTTGTGAACGTTTTATATGATTAATGTGTATTCTTGTGTGATTGAAACCTTCATTTACACAATTTATGCAATAATGCTTTTTGGTTCACACTTCTTTCCAAAAAAATAGTGTAAGATAATATAGCACTTCTTTTATTAATAATTACTAATTTCAAATGTACATCTTTTATTTAACCCTTTTCTTAGCTGCTGTCAAACAATAGAAAATTTTCCCAGGGATCTTGTAGATGTTGAGTTGACAGAGCAATTCTCAACTTCATATGGAAAAAAACAAAATCAAAAACAATCTCAGGACATCTGAGACAATCCTCGACAATAAGAGAACTTTTGGAGGCATTGCCATCCCTGATCTCAAGCTGCACTACAGAGCGGTAATAATTCAAAGCACGTGGTACAGGCAGATTAACCAGTGGAATAGAAATGAAGACCCAGAAATAAACTCAAACACCTATGGACACTTGATTTTTGACAAAGAAGCCAAAATCCTATAGTGGAAAAAAGAAAGCATTTTCAACAAGTGATGCTGGTCCAATTAAATGTCTGCATGTAGAAGAATGCAAATAGATTCATATTTATCACCCTTCAAAAACTCAAGTCCAAGCATATCAAAGACCTCAACATAAAACCAAATACACTAAATCTAATAGAGGAGAATGTGGGGAACTGCCTTGAACACAACTGGCACAGGAGACAACTCCCTGAATAGAGCACCAACAGCTCAGGCACTAAGACCGACAGTTAACAAATGGGACCTCATGAAACTGCAGAGCTTCTGCAAGGCTAAGGACACCATCAACGGAACAAAATGGCAGCCTACAGAATGGGAAAAGATCTTCAGCAACCCTACATCTGACAGACGACTAATAGCTAAAATATACAAATAACTCAAGAAATTAGATACCAAAAAACCAGACTACCCATTTAAAAAAGGGGGAACAGCGCTCAACAAAGAATTCTCAACAGAGGAATCTCTAATGACCAAGAAGCACTTAAAGAAATGTTCGGCATCCTTGGTCATTGGGAAAATGTAAATCAAAACGATTCTGAGATTCTATCTTACACATGTCAGATGGCTAATGTCAAAAACTTAAGTGACAGCACATTCTGGTGAGGATGTGGAGCAGGGGAACACTCCTCCATTATTGGCGGCAGTGCAAACTTGAACTACCACTTTGTGGGTTTCTCTGAAAATTGGGAATAGTTCTACCTCAAGACCCAGATATACCACTCCTGGGCATATATTCAAAAGATGCCCCACCATACACAAGGACACTTGCTCAACTGTGTCCATATCAGCTTTATTCATAATAGCCAGAATGTGGAAACAACCCAGAAGCCCCTCAACAAAAGAATGGATAACAAAAATGTGGTGCCTACACACAATGGAATACCATTCAGCTATTAGATACAAAGATATTGTGAAGTTGGCAGGCAAATAAATGGAACCTGGGAATATCCTACTGAGTGAGGTAACCCAGACCCAGAAAGACACACATGGTGTGCACTCACTTATAAGTGGATAATAGCCATACAGTACAGGATAACTATGCTATACCTCACGGACTCAAAGGAACTAGGTAATAAGGAGGGTCTGAGAGAGGATACATGAATCTCACTCAGAAGGGGAAATAAAATAGATATGAGAGGTGGAGGGAGGGAGGGCACAAGTTGGGAAGGGGTGCAGGAATGGGGATCAGCTGTGGGAAGATGTCTAGGAGTGAGAGTGGGAATCAATAGGGGGAGAGGAGTGTTTCTGGGACCCATTGGAAACCATGAGACAGGGGAGGCTCCATCCAGTCTATGGGGAGTTATCCTAGCTCAGACTCCTAGCAGCAGGGGATATGGATACAGAAGTGATCACCGTATGACTCTGTGGTTTTTATAGAAGATTGTTTGGTGGTGAGAAAGGTTGGTAATGATAAACTATTCTCATCTTTAGATAGGTCATCCAAAGAGAAAAGAGACATTAAATCTCAGAGGTGAACACACTGTAAGGCCACTGAACATCACAGTTATGAACAGAACACTCCACCCAAAAGGATTACCCTCGCTAGCCCACAGAGCTTCCTCTAACGTAGATCACAATCTATTCATCAAACCTACTGTCTTAGTTACCCTTTGATTACTGTGAGAAAAAAACACACCATGACCAAGGCAACCTTTAAAAGAAAGCATCTAATTTGTAAGCTTATAGCTGCAGAAGTTGAGAGTCTATGACCGTTAATGGGGAATTGGGGTGAGGGGCTGGCAGCAGGCAGTCTGGTCCAGTAGCTGAGAGTTCATTTAAGAGACTAGTCACTAGTCACACCCACCAAGTACTAAAGTATTGAAATGATCCTGTGTGTCTCATCAGATCATAATGAGATAGAATGAGAAGCCAATAGTGTGGAAAATTTCAGGAAGTGAATAAATAAATACACAAAGGAGAAGAGTGTGCCTTTGAGTGATCATTGAGTCATCGAAGAAATCAGAGAAGAAATGAAAGGTTCCAAAAGGAAGGGGATGATGAAAGAAAGATCTCCGGCTGGAGGATAGCTCAGTGGTTAACAGCACCGACTGCTCTTCCAGAGGCCCTGAGTTCAAATCCCAGCAACCACATGGTGGCTCACAACCATCTGTAATGGGATCTGATGCCCTCTTCTGGTGTGTCTGAAGACAGCGACAGTATACTCATACAAATAATAATAATAATAATAATAATAATAATAATAATAATAATAACTTTAAAAAAAGAAAGAAAGATCTCAAATAACCTAATGACATCCCTCAGAGTCCTAGAAAAACAAGAACAATCCAAATTCCATACTAAGAGACAGATAAGAGTAGAAGTTAATGACATGAAGACTCAAAGATCTGGTCGGACAGGGTTGGCTCTCTGATAAAGTAAATAGGATTTTCAAAGCCTTAGTAACACTGACCAAAAGAAAGAGAGATGAGATCCCATGTAAACAAACAAGAGGTGAGAAAAACAGCTCGCTATATTTTCCAGTGAAATACAGAGAATTATTATGAAGCACTGTAAAAAATAAAAAACTTGCATTCAAAAACTTAGACAACCTAGAAATCATGGATAGATTGTTCAAGAAATACCACCTACCAGGATTAAACCCAGAAAACAGAAACAACTTAAGCAAACCTGTAACAGTCAATGAGATTGAAACTATAACAAAAAAGCAGATAAAACCATTCAGGACCAAATGGCTTTGCTGCTAGGGTCTAGCAAACACTTAAAGAAACGCTGACACCAACACTCCTCAAACTGCTCCTTTACACAGACGGGGAAGGAAGAGTACAAAACCCATTCTAACGAAGCCAGCATTATTCTAATACCAAAGCTGGTTAAAGACCAAACAGAGAAACTGCAGACCAATTCCCCAATGAAAATAAAAGCAAAACATCTCAATAAAACTCTTGCAAATTAAATACAAGAGTACACAAGGAAGATCATACATCATGACCAAAATAGTTTCACCTGGGACTGCAATTGCTGGTCATACACAAGTCAATTAGTATCAATCAGAACACAATTGGACCTAAGGATAGAACCAGGTCATTTGAGTTTACTCAGGAACAGCTTCAGCAAAATGTCAACATCCACTGATAATAAATCCCTGAAGAGACTAAGAACGGAGGGACTACACCTCCATATAATAAAGGCTCACTGTGAGAAACCCATTGCCTGCTTGATATGAATGATATGGGGCAAAACCCATTGCCTGCTATCCTCACTTACAAGATTACATCAATAAGGCAGGAAAAAATAGAGATATAAACAGGAAAGTTGTTTTGAAACTGCCCTGTAGTTTAAAAGCACTAAAGTCTCACCCAGAAATCTTTTGGATATGATAAACACATTTAGAAAAATAGGAGGACAGGACCAGCATACAGACCCTATATACGAACAACAAAATTGCTCAAAATGCCTAAGGGGAAAAATACCACTCACCACTCACGATAGCTTCCAAAACTAAAATACCTAGGGATAAATCTAAACAAGGAAGTGAAAGACTCCTACATAAAAAGAAATTTTATGATGCTGGGGAAATAAATTGAAGAAGACACTAGAAAATATAATCTACGCCCCATGCTTACAAACAAGCACATTAATATTGCAGAAAACAGCTGCATTACTCAAAATGGTCTACAGAGTCAGTGCAAACTCCATCAAAGTTCTAACGAAACGCCTCACAGAACTAGAGGAAAACATTCCAAATTTCATATGGAAACACCAAAGGCCCAAAATAGCTAAGTAGCACAGAGCAGAGCTGGGGGAAGCAAGGCCCAGTCAGACTGTATTACAAAAGGCCACTAAAATGGTGGGTAAAGGTGCTTGCTGCCAAGTTTGATAATGTGAGTTCAATCCCCAGGGCCTTCAGGTTAGGAAAAAAGAAATCAACTGTTGCAAGTTTTCTTTTGACCTCTACTTGTATGCTGGGTAAGCATGCACACACACACACACACACACACACACACACACACACACACACACACACATATTTACTTTAAAAAATTATATTAGGGGGGTTGGGGATTTGGCTCAGTGGTAGAGCGCTTGCCTAGGAAGCGCAAGGTCCTGGGTTTGGTCCCCAGCCCCGGAAAAAAAAGAAAAAAAATTATATTAGGGGCTGCATGGCACTGGCACTAAAGCCGATATGTAGAAAAATAGAATAGAATAGAATTGAATTACAATAGGATATGATTGGATAGAACGGGATAGAATAGAACAGAATAAAAGAGAATAGAATAACCAGAGTATAAATTAGAGCACTTACACACGAGTTTTAAGCTGTCAATAAGGCTCCATGGTTAAAAGCCTCTTTAAGGAATGGTTCTGGGAAAACTGGATTTGCACATTTAGAAGACAGAAACTAGACCCAGGCATCTTGGTTTGCACACGGGTGACAGATTCAGCCTAGGTGTCCATCAGTTGCTCAGTGCATAGTGAAACCATGGCATATAGGCAACGTGCGACTTTCTTATTCTGTTAAGAAAAATAAAACTAGGAAATTTGCAGGGAAATGATGGAACTGGAAAATATTGAACTGAGTGAGGTAACCCAAGCCCAGAAAGACAAGTGCTACCTGTTCTCCCTTATATATGATCCTACCTATGAACCCTTAGAGTAGCATGCTTATCTTGAGATGCCCGTTGAGGCGGGGAAGATGGAAGGGAACCATTAGGAGATAGAGAAATCAGAAGCCTCATGCGAAGGAATGAAAATAAATATGTGTGGCACATTAAGGAGAAGGGAGACTGTAGGAAGGAGAGGATATAAAGGTGGGGCATAGAGGAAGTGGGGACTGGTAAGTATTGTAGATTGAATGAGATGTCCACTGTCGTCTCAGGCATCTGAACATTTGAGTCCCAGTTGCTAGCTCTTGGATGGATTTAGAAGGGTGGCCTTGCTGGAAGAAATATGTCATTGGGTTTGGGCTTTGATGTTTCCGAAGCCATGTATGTACCCATTGTGTCTCTCTATTTTCTGTTGTGGTTCAAGACATGAGTTCGCAGCTGCTGCTCCAGTTGCCTGCTGCCTTCCACCTCTGCTCTGTCATCATGGACAAGTATGATTCTGGAACTGTCATCTAAAAGTTACCTTGGCCACGGTCTTTTATCACAGCAACAGAACAGTAACTAGAAATAAGTCACCTAAATAAGGGTATGTGAAAAGGCCCTATAGAAACCTGATGTTTTTTGTTGTTTTGTCTCCCCACCCCACCCCGGGAGCCGAGGACCAAACCCAGGGCCTTTCACTTGCTAGGCAAGTGCTCTACCACTGAGCTAAACCCCCAACCCTGAAACATGATGTTTTATAAGCTTCAACAAGGGCTTGAATGGAGCCATCCTTCATGGTTGGATAAAGTTCCTCCGAGAAACCATGGGTTAGTAAACAAAAATGCCAAAACCAGGCACAGGGTGACTTCTTGGTCTGTGGTGGGGTTGTTTACTGGCTTGGGCAGACGCCTTAAAAACAATACATTGCTACATACTTTACTTGCTAACACAGAGAAACAAAGTGGAACTAATTTGAAACTTCCTCCCTGCTGGCTACATTCACAGTGAGAGAAGGTGCTGTGTACGTTTCGCAGAAGTAAAGGCTGCCCATATTCCTACCCAGCCTCGAACTCCTGTGCTACAAGAACAGCCTGCCATATGGACGTGGAGCCCTCTGCACAGGAGGGAATTCCTACCCACTACTATAAACCTGGTCCGTGGACATAGGCTGTGGCAGGAAACCTGCTACTGTTGTTAGACATGATCTCGATACATGTTTGTATTCATGCATCAGTGATGCTCCTAATTATCAGAGAAGCTTCTAATCACAGAACACAAGATGTTGAGCAGGACTGAGGGTAGATGGTTCTGAGCAATAAATAGACAAGGGACTGAACAGACAATTCTCAAAAAAAAAATTTCCAGAGAATGCTTGAAAAAAAAATTATCCAGCATCCTTAGCTATCATGAAGTGCAAATTAAAACTGCTTAGAGAGTCCACCCGCCCCTATCAGAATGGCTATCACTAGGGGAAAACTTTGACAACCACTGGCATGGGGAAAGAACTACTTGTATAGACATTTTGTGAAAATCAGTGCAGAAGCTCCTCAAAATATTGACCATAGAGCTTTGTATGGCCCAGCTATTCCAAATCAACATTCAGAGTTACTTTGTATATCATGCTCACGGCTAGACTGCTTACAGCAGCTAGAGAAGGCAGTGTTGGCCATCGTGGCACATACACACAATGCAATGTTACGCTGCCTTAAAGTAAAATGAAATCAAGGAATTGATTGGAAAATGGGTGCATCCAGAACTTACTCGGCTCGGTGAAATAAACAAGACTCAGAAGAATACTACATGATTTCTCTCAAATTTAAACGTGTGTGTGCGCGCGTGTGCGTGTGTGTTTAATATCTGTTCATATGTGTGTATTCTGGGTCACAAAAGTATTAAAGGAGCAATGAGAAGAGAGCCGTGGGAGGCTATGGAAGCTGAAATGGAGAAAGTCATGGGAGGTAATGGAAGCGGGAACGGAGAGAATCATGGGAGGTAATGGAAGCAGAAATGGAGAGAGTCGTGGGAGGCAATGGAAGCGGAAACGAAGAGAGTCATGGGAGGCAATGGAAGCAGAAACGAAGAGAGTCATGGAAGGCAATGGAAGCGGAAACGAAGAGAGTCATGGGAGGCAATGGAAGCGGAAACGAAGAGAGTCATGGGAGGCAATGGAAGCGGAAACGAAGAGAGTCATGGGAGGCAATGGAAGCGGAAACGAAGAGAGTCATGGGAGGCAATGGAAGCGGAAACGAAGAGAGTCATGGGAGGCAATGGAAGCGGAAATGGAGAGAGTCATGGGATGCAATGTAAACGGAAATGGAGTCATGGGACGCAACAGAAGCAGAAACAGAGTCATGTGATATGTGTCATAGGAAAGCAAAAGCGGACTAACCAGGGGAAGGAGAGAAATCAACAGGAGCATAAGCGTGCATATGGGGAAAAAATATTGGCCGGGAGCAAATGAAAACAAGACGCAGTGGAGCATGTGCATGCGAGGATGCCAGGACAAAACCTTTACTTCAGTTCCTAACCTAAAAATTAATAGAACAGTTTCCACCATCAGTCTTCAGCACTTGAAGTGTAGTTTTGGATTGCTATGTATTAAAATGTTTGAACGTGATTGTGGGGGGGAGGGCGGTAATGGGGGGAGGATGGAGAGGGGAACACCCATCGAGAAGGGGAGGAGAAGGGGTTAGGGGGATGTTGGCCCGGAAACCAGGAAGGGGAATAACAATCGAAATGTAAATAAGAAATACTCAAGTTAATAAAGATGGAGAAAAAAAAAGTTTGACTTCAAAACTGCTATTTGTATTCCTGGCTTGAGTTTCATTTAAAAAAATGAAAAACTGTTCATTGAATTTCGAGGTTGGGATTAGGTCAGAATTCCTGATGATTTATAAATGTATCGGGAACATAATTCTGCCTATTTGTACTATTGACTTACGCAAAGTGGCATTCTGAGCCCTGACAATTCCAAAATCTAAACGCTGATCGACTCTGCAAGCTGCTGAAGGTACTCTTCATTCTCTGTATTCAGCCAGGATTTAATTCGCTGTGGGAAATGAATAAGCACCTCCATCTCACTAACGTGGACTTTCTCTTTCATATTTAATGAGTAGTGAAATTACCAAGGAATCACATTTAAATGGTTCTTTGTGGTTTATTAGTAATAAGAGTTTGGCCTGCGTGTGCACTTTATTTACTCAAGGTAGCATAAAAATTACTCAGGTGTAAAGGTGTTAGTACACAAGACATTTTAGAAGCCCAGAACTAAATTACGAAATGCACAGAAGATTCAATAAAATGAGATAAATAAAGTGAGATGAAGGACTAGACAGTACGGCTGAAGTTATGGAAAGGGTCACATGAGGTCATCACGAACAGCCACATACCCATGAACCTAAAAAGAAAAAATTCCTAAAAAAACAACAGCCCACCTGTACCTCTTGCCAAAGTAGATAAGTAGTACTAATAATTAATGTTTAAAGCCAGGCTGAGGAAGTGAGAGCAACTGTGGCAAGGGTGTTCAACATCACTGATTGTCAGATGTACGTGTCCTTAGACACACAGGGATATAACGCACGTCTCCCGCCATAGCTGTTACCCAAAGAAACAGATAAGCAAGGAGCGACAGGTAGCGTTAGCGAGGATGCAGAAAACTGAATCTGTGCATGCTATCAGTGGAAATGCAAAATGGGGCAGTCACAATGAGAACATATAGATATCCCTCAAAAACTTAACAGCAGAATTTCCTCATAAGCCGTGGCTCTTACTCTATTTAGCTAATTATAAAGAGGATCCTAAGAACATACTAGCATCCCGTGTGTCCAAGTACTATTCACGACACTCAATACCTCCAGAGCCTAAATGCCCATCAGCAGAGAAATAAAGAAAATGTAATCTATAAAACAGAATACTAGCCAACCTTACAAAGCAAGGAAACTGCAATGCACTACAGTAGAGATTAACGGCAAGGAAGAGTGTACCGAGTGAAGTAAGACAGACGTAGAAAGAAAAATGCTGTTGGATTCCGTTTAGTGAGTATTTTAAAAAGTCAAATTCCTTACATCAAAATCAGATGATGGCAGCCAGTGGCTAGCACACTGTGTGAATTGGGGGATTGCAAACAGGCACAAAGTCCCAAGTGGTCAGGAGGAAGCCTCTTTTGTCCAGTATTGTATCCACATCAGCAATCACGCGTCCTACACTAGCCAGACTATGGTGGCAGACGTCTGATTACATGCTAATTGTACCTGTTCAATAAAATGAAAGTTTTAAATGATGAACTGCCAACTGTAGGAAATCAGAGTAACATGTATGTAGAAAGAACCTATCTCGGGGTTGGGGATTTAGCTCAGTGGTAGAGCGCTTGCCTAGCAAGCGCAAGGCCCTGGGTTTGGTCCCCAGGTCCAAGAAAAATAAAAAATAAATAAACAAATAAATAAATAAATAAAAGAACCTATCGCATTCAGGAGTTCATAAGTAAATATAGCGTCTCTAAAGAATGAAACACTTACGACCTTCGCACAGAACTGTAAGAATATTTTATTCCCCCTAATGTTATATCCAGAAGTCCACACTGCCCAAACTTCACATCAATCCTGGCTAAAAGCAGCGATAAAATGTGTCTTACTCTGTGAGGTTTCAGGACAAGAGGCCACATGTGTGAGTGATTGAAATCTGGGAGCCAGTAACTTGGCATCCATTTTCAAAGTTACAGTAAAAAGAAGCATATGCACCGATTGCCCTTGCTAAAATAGAAGGTGAAATAGGAAAATACGTTTTTAAATGCCGAGACTCTGGCAAACATTCCTGGTGAGTCATAAAAATTGAGTGAGGATGTGGCCAATGGTTCGTCCATGTTAAGTCTTGGGGCAGGGAGCGTCCAGGGTGGACGGTTGGGGGGAGGGGGGTGCTGCTGTGGGGGCGGGGCAAGACGGGGGGGGGGGCGGCGGGGGAGGGAGCGGGAGAGGGGTGCCAGGTGACCAAACAAGTGGAAGAAACAGAAGCAGCCAGATGATAAAGAACATCTTCAATGGAGATGCACTGGGACAGAATCTTCCCCAAGATTGTGGGCTGCCAGAGATGTGCCACGGAAGGAATGACCTTAAAGCTTAGGTTTTCAAAGGGGCAGCATCAAAGCACACAGCAGAGCAGCGGTCCAGCTGTTACCCACGGAAGCATCCGCACTGTACACTGCAGAGTCGCAGCTCGCCACGTGTCAGCTCACCACTAACTTTTGTGTCTTGCCTTGCTCTTGTGGTCTGCAGCCCATGGAGCAGTCTGAGCCTTGACTTCGTGCCTCGGCTGTGATGGCGAGTGATGCTGTGTGAGGCTGCACCCTGGTGTAGTTTGCGCTGGACAAATCTGAGGAAGCTCGGACGCTGCTGGGAGATATGGAAGAGAAACATCGCCTGACTGCCTCACTTTTAGCCTTGGGGTGAAGAGGTTTGCAAGCTGAAAGGGCTTCCCCGTGGGGACATCTGGGAGACGTGTCATCATTAAAGGCTTTCCCTTTGTCACAGCTCTCCTCCTGATATGCACCATGACACTGGCGGCTGACATAACAGGAAGACTCTTTTCACCTTGTGCTATCTCTTGTCTTTATAATTCCATCTCAGCTCTGTGTTTAGAATAACAAAAACGTGTGTTGAAGGTTACGAGCAGTAAAAATAAAATACAAGACCAACTGAAACTTATCAAGGGAATCTTCATGAAAGAAAAATTATCACAAGGTCTCTCTCAAGGTAACATTTTCCTCTGATATGTCAGAGGTTTCCAGGGGGCTTCTTTGAGGGAAAAAAAAGAGAATAACAGTCTCATTGTTACCGCTGAGTTCAGTGGTGGCATAGATATAAACCCAAGAGAATGAGACTTCTCTTAATGGACTATTTTATGTGCCAGGAAGTTGAACACAATGGTTAAGGGTGGGAACTCTAGAATCTAAAGTGCCCCCATTTCAGGGTAATAACTGGCAGGTATCCTAAGTTAAACGTGACTTATCGGAAGTACAGAGGCAATGCAGCGCGTTTTCCCAAAACGGAGCACAATACCTGCTGTGATCTTCAGATAGAGGGTCTGAAGAAAATATTGACCTCCATCCATGAACCCCAGGTTTTAGTATGTCAGAGAACATGTAAGGAACCAGGCCAGTGGACGTTTTGGAAGAAATTACTAAATGCAAGATTGCCTTGCTAATTCTAGGGGACAAAAATGAAATCATGGTGTAATAAATTTCATTCACTCGTCATCAGGGTCTGCTCAGGTTAGAACGACTTTGCCACCAAACATCCAATCTTTTTTTTTTTTTTTCTTTCTTTTTTTTTTTCTTTTTTTCGGGGCTGGGGATTGAACCCAGGACCTTGCGCTTCCTAGGCAAGGGCTCTACCACTGAGCCAAATCCCCAACCCCCAAACATCCAATCTTAAAAATATATGACTATATAGCGCCCTTCTTACTGAGCTACATATTCTAATACTGGATTGGAGCCCCCTCCCAGAGTTCACACTGAGCTGGGATCTGTCATGTGAATTACTAAAACCATTTTAAAACCATTTCTCAATCATCAAATGATACACCGGTGATTACATTCGCTCAAATTCATATTTGAGCAATTTTCAAAACATTTTCATATTTCATATTTTCATATTTCAGAATACGTGTACACAGGGTACCCTATGGATGCTATACCTCCCTATTTTCACGTCTAGTACAGAACTTGACTCACATCTAAGCATTTAGTAAAGGCTTCCTTCCTTGTATGAATCACTCCAGTGATTCTGGGGGCTGCGGGGGGACAAAAGACACAGGCAGGAGTGGGTCCATGTTCTACCATGGCAGGCAGCAACAACAGGAAAAACCAGGACAGAGAAATGGAAATAAGAAGAGGGGTAGTCACACCATAGGGAAGCAGTCAGGTGTAGTCACACATTTAATTCTCATGGTGACCCACATGACAGATTACAATGAAAACCTGCTTTACAGAAGGATGGGGTGTGACAATTTGGTGGCAATTACAGACACCTCTTGCAGAGACTGAAGGCACAGCAAATCTGTTCTACTGTGCTCTAACACCTAAACGACACTACAAAGGTTCATTTAAGGGTAGAAGAGTCCTTGGCTACTTCAAAGCATTGATAACAAATCCATCCTGAGATAAGGAAGTTGCTGGGAGGAAGTGACAAGGTGCTTGACCTGAAAAGTGTTTCTGGTTTGCAGAGAGCAGAGAGGGAAAGGATCGTGGTGCCAGGTAGAACAGGCAGTCAATAAAGTCTCTCTCTCTCTCTCTCTCTCTCTCTCTCTCTCTCTCTCTCTCTCTCTCACACACACACACACACACACACACACACACACACACACACACACAGAGACAGAGACAGAGAGACAGAGAGAAAGAAGACAGGGAGAGACAGAGACAGAGAGAAAGACAGACAGAGTTAGACAGAGACAGACAGAGAGAGGGGGTCTCTTTCCTTTCCCTTACCCCTCACAAATTCCCACAGCACCAGTCAGTTTGCATCTATATTACCTACTATATAATGCACTTATATCTCTTGCTATGACATGCAAGAGAGAAACGCACACTGTTGTTAATGGCCTGTGTTTACAGAACCTTGTCAACAATGGACTGCGCAGGGTACAGGAGTCTCCTTACTGTCTGATGTAGCAATTGGATTCTAGCCTCAAGGACAGAAAGAGAAATTTTTATTGAAAACTCATTGTGTTTGAGTCGTATGTTTACTTTTATATTTATGCTCACCATTGTTTGAAAGTGTTTTGAAGGCATGTATAAGATATTTTCGTATGGATTTGAAACACGAAATGTAAAGAGGGTAGGGGTGTTCTGACTCTTTTGCCTGCTCTTGGGACCCTTTCCCTCCTACAGGATTGCCTCATCCGGACTTGATGTGCAGGGATGTGCCTGGTCTTACCGTATCTTGTTACCCTTGGGAGGCCTACTCTTTTCTGAAGTGGAAAAGGAGTGGATCTGGGGGAAAGAGAAGGGAGACAGACTGTATCCGAGTGAGTTGGGGGAGGCGAGGCTATGAAGAAATAAAAAGGAAAAACTAATAATTTTCAAAACAATTTTTAAAAGTGGGAAACAGATTTTGTTTTGAGGTTGTTAATCGAAATACAATTCAGCTCAACAGATCTGTTAGTCAACAGAGTTTTATTTACATGAAAGGGTTAACTAGGTAGAAAGACATAATTCTAAACACGGCTACATTGGGAACAGTTTTAAAATAGACTTTTAAGCACTGTATATACAGGCTTGTGTGCATAGTGCACGTGTATAAATTATATATAAGAATTAGAGACAGGTTTGTATTTATAGTTTCAATACTATCCTTTAGTATTCATTTTCAAGGTTTAAAATTATGCAAATAATGTTCTCCGTTCTGAAAGTAGAAACTGAAAAATAGTAAGCACAAGAAAGGACATATGAAAAAATTCAAATGGAAGAAATTTACACTGTACTTTTGGTACTCAGTCAAAGATTGTTATTTGTTTCATAATTTTCTTTATTTACTTTTATATGTATGGGCGTTTTGGCTGCATGTATATGTGTGTCTCACGGAACGTGCAGATACCAGAAGAGTGCAGGAGATCCCTGGGAACTGCAGCTACAGACAGTTGTGGGTCATTATGTAGGTGCTGGGAATCACAACCAGGCCCTCCAGGAGCACCCAGTGTTCATGACCACTGACCCATCTCAAAAGCCCCAAATAACTATTCCTTTCAAAATAAGGTTTAAGTTATTCCGAAATAAATAATAGCAAAAATATAAAGTATAAACATTTCTGGGAAATGAGTCAGGCAGTGCTTATGTGTTGTGCTAAAAGAGAACACGGGGAAGAAGGAGACAGTTGGAAGTCAGTAATGGACTCCCTCAGCAAGCTCAAGGGCTGACTATAGAGCCTAGAACCCAGGCCAAAAAAGTTGAGTGCAATGGGAAAACCTGTAATAAATCCAGCGCCACCTGGGTGGGAGACAGATACAGGTAGATCCCGATTGTGGTAAAACCCAAGTGCTCCCACTTTGATAGCTTCAATCTGAATTCCTTATTGCAAATTTACATGGATTTGATGTAAACTCAATTAAGTTAATGTCCTTTGCCTTGGCAACCCATACATTTGTTTCCATAGCGATCGCTTAATAGAGCCACTAAGACCCAGTATATAATGACACTGTCTTCCCTGTCAGTCTGTATCCCCCATGCCACACCCTCCCCATGTTTTCATGACATTGGCTAATACGTGGCAAAGAAGCATGAACCTTCACCTCGTTTTCATGATCTTAGCGGGAGACATGTTCCATACGCCATTATTAGGAAGAATGTATGTGACTTGTGGATTTTTCGAGATGCCTTGCATCGGTTGAGATTCCTAATCTTCCCAGTTTTCGGACAATGTATGTCTTGACTCATAGCTGAATTTCTTAAATGCTCTTTCTATAGCATTTCTTGAGATCACATATGTATCTCCGCTTATTTCTGTTATTACAGTAAGTTAAATTGATTTGAATGGTTAAATCAAACATTACGCTAAGCCACACCTAGCCATAATGCTTGAATATAATTCAATACATAGGCAACCTTTTATAGTGCTTTTAATAAAATGAGAAAATAGTTTACTACAAAGATAACTATAGACTATAAACACATGCATTATATACATTTTCATAAGTTGTAGATATTTGTGTCTGCTGCACTTGGCTTGCTCACTTTTTTCAAGGATTCTCGGTGTCCGTGTTCATGAGGGATAGTTGTTTGTACCATAACGTCTTTGTCTAGTTTTTGTGTTGTGATTATTCTCTGATTAATTACAATACTGGGCTGTATTAGTAAGATGCCTTCCTCCATGATCTTCCCAGGCAGGGTGAATATGATTAGAAGTTTTTTTCTTTGTGTCTAATATAATGAGCAGTTGTGACACCTGGATCTACAGAGAGTGGTTTTGTGTGTGTGTGTGTGTGTGTGTGTGTGTGTGAGAGAGAGAGAGAGAGAGAGAGAGAGAGAGAGAGAGAGAGAGAGAGAGAGAGAAGTTTGGTTACTTTCAGAAGAGATGGCATTTGTGGTGGTTTAAATATGCTTGGCCCAGGGCGTGACAGTATTAGGAGGTATGGCCTTGTTGGAGTGGTGTATCACTCGGAGTTGGGGGTGGGTTTTGAAAGCTCATCTATGCTCAAGTCTGGCCAGAATCAATCTCCTCCTACCTGCCATTGGATCAAGATACAGAACCCTCAGCTCGCTCTAACACCATGTCTGCCTGCACGCCGCCATGCTTCCTACCCTGATGATAATGAACTGAACCTCTGAATCTATAAGCCAGGCCCAATTCAATGCTGTCCTTTATAACAGGTGCTTGGCTTGTGGTGTCTCTTCATAGCAATAAAACCCTAACTGTGACAGCAATTTTAACTATTTTTCTCCTTTTTGGATCATTGATGTCATTGGAGGTTATCGCCCATGCCCACTGAATCTAAAACCATGAAGGTGGTCATGGTGGCATGTGCTACGATCCTGTCATTTGGGGAGCTGAGCCCCGAGGCTTGGGATGAGCTCATGAACAGCCTTGGTCAATCACAAGGTCGAGTCCAGCCCAGACACTCAACCACACAGTGTCTCGGAAGAACAAAACAAAGTGAAACACGAGAGTCAAAACCTTCTCTTCAGTTGTAAGAACTGAGAGCTAAACTCACATAGCACAGCCACAGCTCAGCGTGGGGAGCACTGAGACTTGAGCATGGCGCCATGAGCTTCCTCACATCTGTCCATCAGCGTCTGATGTCCTCCTCTGAGCATGGCGCCATGAGCTTCCTTCCAGTGCACTCCCATCCAACCCTTGCCTGTAAATAGTTCCATGTCACCCACCTCTCTGGGATGGTACCTGTTCACCTACTCTCAAGCTTTTAGCGACAATTAGACTTTTTTGGACTTTTCTAGCTGAACTCTCAGATCATTCGAATTCCCCAACCCTGAAAGTCCTTCATTTGGTTCCTCCATCCTATCTCCCAAAATTCCATGCTTCTCTGCATTCTAAAAGCTTCGTGTGCCTGCTTTGTTTTGTCATTAACTATGAACAACCATTACGCTGCAAACTTTATTTCAAATTATTTTAAAAAAGCAAAAGCAAACAAAAACAAACCAACAACAAAAAAATCAGGGACCCATTTGAGACGTGAACACACAGCCCAGTTACAAAGGAGTGTGCATTCTGGAACGAAGGCTGCTTTCTGAACCCTTTGTTTATTTGAAGAGGAGAGTGGAGGAGGAGGCTGGGGTCATGAAATCCGTAGCGGTCTCCATGTTTGGGGGCTGACGGCCTTCATGGAGGGTCTTGAATTCCATTCCTCGGTGATGGCTGGAAACCCGAGTGCACTGCTTGCCAAATTGTGTCCACATGGGCAAGCTCTCTTGGTGTGCAACCTAATCCCCACTCCCCAGTTTGAAGGCAGCCCAGGGTAACACATCAGCAACCGCAGCCTGATTGGTCCACTCCCCCAGCCTTCACAGCAGCACGCTGCACCAATCCATCACTGCTTCTTCAAAAGAGGGCCCTGGCTGCTTTGATGTGATTTTCTAAAGTCTCGGTGTGTTCCAGCAAATCAGGGACTCGGCCTTGAATTGCCTTTTTGATGATAAATGATCAGAACAACTTGGTTAAAAAATATGAAATAGCTCTTGGGTTCAATTCTGCTCTTGAGAGCTTTGTATGTGAGTGCTGTCTCTCCGTCACTCATGCCTGCCCTCCTCTTTGCAATTCCTGCTGTATCCCCCACCAAACTCCTTACATCTGGGGAAGGTATCCCATGGCTGGTGCTCGGTATATTGTCAGATGGCTCACGGTCCTTGGGAGGAAACACCATTACCTCATGTGGTATAAATGCACACACACACACGCACGCAGACACATACACACTGTTTATATGTATGCATGTATATACAGAATTTCGTGTATTAATATATATTAAGTAAGGTTGGCTTTTCCAAACATCTCAGTGTTATTTCCCTCTCCTTCCTCCCTCTGCCCATCTTTCCTTCTGGTTCCCCAGTTTAAGTTGTCTCCATTTTTCTCGTTGGGCCCTTATAAACTCCCATCTCTTAATTGTAGGCTCTGATTTTATTTTCAAACCTACTTTCAATAAGGGTTCTCAAACTCTTCAACCCCGCCCCCTTCCAGCCATCCAAGGCAGAAGGTAAAAGATGGTGAATAGGACAAGGGCTGTGTTCCTGGTTAGAAGTCATTTGGGGGGGATGATTCCAATCTCCATTTGTCAGGATAGCAGCAGTCCAGTTCAGTAGTGTCAGGATACCAGACCCGAGTCAGCAGCAGATGCATGATCCAGCAGAAACAGACAGGCTCTGCTAAATCAGCTCAAATAGGCGGGGCAGTTAGAACCAGCTGGGACACCAGGAGAATTTCTTGCCCTGCCTCTCTCAATGAAGTGAAGATCGGCCAAGACTTGAGACCAACCAAGAGTTGCACAACTAGCAAGCCCCCGTCACAGTCCACTGAGTGGTATTTATACTCTCCAAACACCACATGAGCCTGCATCACGTGTCAGAACTAGAAACTTCCACTTCACTTACCCTCTCCCCAGAGCTCCAAAAATATGAAAAAGAGCTTTTCTGATGAAAGAAGTATAGTTTGTCTCCACGTCTGGAAATACATTTCTCACTGAAAATCCTAGCGCTTCCGGTGTACAGGAGAGAACAGGGCAGAGTGAAATGAGACTCAGTGTTTTCATTTGCTCAGAGACATCGTGGGGATCCTTTGGAGTCTTCTCAGGAATGGGACATAAGAAACAGGAGGGGATGTCTATTCCTCAGAGCCACCCCAATCCCACTGATATCCACACTTCAACTGGAGTAGCCTGAATGAACAAAGCAAAAACTTCTGGAACCTTCCAATGCCCTGTCCTCCCCTTTCTGAGAGCCACAATTAACAGTGTGCTCAAGTGGTCATAGGTTTTACAGCCCTGCAAAAGAACTTTTAACCCAAATTAAGTATAAGTCCACTGTCAGCTTTCATTCTAGCCTCTAGTACGGTTAGAATTACTGGCAGTGTCTTGTAAAAGGTCTGATCCCCAGGGTGGCACTCTTGAGAGGTAGTGGGACATTAAGGGGCTGGACTTTGTGGGATATCCTTGGATGACCGAAGACATAGCCACAAGGATGATGTTGGGAAGCAAAATGCTCTTCTTCCACTTCCTAGTTCATCATTTAAGTGGTTTGCCTCTCCGCTCACAGTGGAATTAACAGGCCGCCTTGCCAGAAGTGCCAAGAAATGGGTGACCACGTGGTCCTGGAATGCAATCTCTAGACCCGTAAGCAAACTGAACCCCTTCTCTTTAAAAGTTAATTGCCTCAGATATTTCATCATGGCGACAGGGCACAGATGAATAGGCTACATTCTCTGTTGTTCTCACTTGGTGTCAGGTAACAGCAGTGACCACAGGTTTAGTGTGGAGAGATTACAGATATTCTGGGGGGCTGACATGTCACAGCCACATCTATGTCCAGTTGAGTTACTGCTCTGGACACTATTGTGATGGTAGCTGCCGAGGATGCTTCCTCCACTGACTGAGTCACTGCACTTACCATCAAGACACAGAGGGAAATGGATCCTGTGGAGTGCACGACAGACCAAGCTAGAGATCACTGCATGTAAAATTCTCCTAATCATGTAACATGTAAACATAGACGTAGACTCTTCAGTCATTCTCCATACCTAGTCTAGGGTATAATCTCTACCCTCATAGATGGCACTGGGGAAAAGCACTTAATAAAAAGAACAGATTGAAAATAGGTGATGTTCCTTGTTTGAAAAATAAATAATAAAAGGGGGCAATAAAGACAGTTTTCTCTAGAGCACAAACCCTGGTAAAATGACCTTGCTCCAATAAAAAAAAAATCTACACCCAAGGATATCTGGGTTGTACAAACTGGTTCTGGTGGAAGGGGAAGGGGGTGTAATGTTGAGTGGATAGGGAAGGAGAAAGATTTGGGAGAGGAGTGGTGAATTTATGAAAGCATATTGTAGCAGACTCTCAAAGAACTAATAAGGAAATAGAAAAAGGAATCGTAAGACTGAAGCTTTAAAGTCAGACATAGTGGTTTGTGCCTGTCAACCCAGCAGAGAAAGCATGAGACACATTTCTATGACGTTCAGGCCAGCCTGAGCTACATGGAGCCAGCCTGAGCTATATGGTGAATCTCAAGTTACTCTGGACTTCAAAATGAGACCTTGATTCAGACAAACAAAGAGGAAAACAACTGGATAAAACTGGATTGAACTTTGTAAGTGTAGGGCCAGGGGCTGGGAAGATTGTTCGGTGGGTAAAGGTACTTGCCACACAGGCAGAAACCTAAGTGTGGTTTCCAGAACACATGGGAAAGATGGATGTGTAGGACACATGTCTAAAATCCCAGCTCTCCTGCAGGGATAGGCAGGATAGGCAGAGACCAAAGAGTCCACAGAAGTTCATTGGCTAGATAACCTAGAATGTGTGTATGTGTGTGCATGCATGGGTGTGTGCATGCATGCCTCTGTGTGTGTGTGTGTGTGTGTGTGAGAGAGAGAGAGAGAGAGAGAGAGACAGACAGACAGACAGACAGACAGACAGACAGACAGACAGTGAGACAGAGACAGAGAATGACAGAGACACAGCGACAGAGTTTGTGTGTGTTCCTGTTTCAAATAAGGTAGGCTGAAGGAACTGACACCAAAGGTTGACCTCCAACCTCACATGTCATGGAATGTTTATACCTGCAGACACATGCACAATGATTGGATAAACAGTCAAAAACCAATGAATGGATCTACCATTTTGTAATGGCATTGACATGGAGTTTACCAAATATAAACACTGACTGAGTTAGTTAAACTACATACAAATAATCTTGGCAAGAGCCAAGTACTTCCTGGAGCCCGCCCCTTCCCACGGGAGCTATGTAAGGTCAGGTACCTGGGACTGAAGCCACCATCTTTATTATTCCCTGCCTTCCTTAGCTGCTGATCACAGCTGTTCTCAGAGGTTCTTTCTGGTCCTGATCCTGAGCTAGTCCTGGATCTGAGCCCTGAAACTCAGGTCATTGCATTGAGGTCGTCCAACACTGCTAAGGCTCGTGCTGGGAAGGTGTGGACCATGAGTACTGAGTGCTGGCTTTTGCTTGGCACTTGGAGTGTGGATGATGCCATCATAACCACCTCTATCGCCAGCAGCAACTCCTGAGAGCTTGATGGAGATGCATCATCCCGGGCCCCACCTAGCTAACCAGTTGTTTTAACAAGAAAAGATCTTGTTTAACAGTTTCATTAATTCCATACCCTTCGCTGGAAATATCAGAAGACTGATCAATAAGCTTCCAATAAGATCTGCAATACCATCTAGGCCCTGGTCATTTTACTCAGACCCAACACAACGCTCTTGATAATTTGCCTCTGATCCCCCAAACATGGAGCCTCCTGACTGAACCTTCCCAGTGACTCTCTTATAATCCTCTTCAGCACACACAGAGGAGGGTAGGGATTCAGTTGAATTTGCCTCCTTAGTGTATGATTCTGGACAAATAGTATCCACTCAATAAACATGTCTTGGAAGATTAAGAACAATACTCGGGAGTGTTTTACGTTTGGAGTTTTTCACACGTAGAGTTTGCCAACTGTCTGTGTTTAGGGTTAGCCACTACTGAGACAACTGTGAATATATACAAATAACTGTTTCCTGGGTGGAGTCTACAGTATAAAAGGAGATATGGCCATTAAGCAGGCATTCACACCACAGTGTCTAAGGCGGTATGGGTTTGGGACACTTTAAGGGTCATGTGACTTACTTAAATTTAACCCTACAGGATAAAAAGTGACCAAAATGAGCAAGGAGGTAATGTTCCAAGTATTAGTAATAGTGTACAAGTGGGCAGAGGCCAGGGAGGACATATCCCTACCACATATTGTAAATGATTTACTGTAAAGCACACGATAAGCAGGTGATCTTGGTGACAAAAGGCAGGCTCCATATGCATGGACCTTGCTTCATCAAAAAGCTGGGCATTGTGTCCCATGCATGTAACCCCAGGACTCTGGAGGCAGAAGCAGGAGAAATTTCAGATTTGGGGAAAGTATAGAGCATGGCTAGTCAAGGATATAAATTATAAAAATTGTGTGTGTGATGACTTCATTTTCATGTGGAAGAAGTTTAATATTAGAGAAAAATAACAGTGAGTTCAGGGCTGTTTATAGGGAAGAAGGAGGAAAACTATGGCAGTGAGTCAGAACACCAGTGATGAAGACAGACAGACACAGTGATGAAGACGGACAGATGTGGCAATGAAGACAGACACGGTAATGAAGACAGACAGTGATGAAGATGGACAGACACAGTAATAAAGACAGACAGACACAGTGATGAAGATGGACAGACATGGTGATGAAGACTGACAGACACAGTGATAAAGGCAGACAGATTCAGTGATGAAGATAGACAGACATGGTAATGAAGACAGACACAGGGATGAAGACGGACAGACACAGTGATGAAGACAGACAGACACAGTGATGAAGACGGACAGTGATGAAGATGGACAGACACAGTGATGAAGACAGACAGACACAGTGATGAAGGCAGACAGACACAGTGATGAAGATGGACAGACACAGTGATGAAGAGGGACAGACATGGTGATGAAGACGGACAGACATGGTGATGAAGACAGACAGACACAGTGATGAAGATGGACAGACATGGTGATGAAGATGGACAGACATGGTGATGAAGACGACAGGCATGGAAATGAAGACAGACAGACACAGTGATGAAGATGGACAGACACAGTGATGAAGATGGAACGACATGGTGATGAAGACAGACACAGTGATGAAGGCAGACAGACACAGTGATGAAGACGGACAGACACAGTGATGAAGATGGACAGACATGGTGATGAAGACGACAGGCATGGAAATGAAGACAGACAGACACAGTGATGAAGACGGACAGACACAGTGATGAAGATGGAAAGACATGGTGATGAAGACAGACACAGTGATGAAGATGCACAGACAGAGTGACAAAGACTGACAGACACAGTAATGAAGACAGACAGACACAGTGATAAAGATGGACAGACACAGTGATGAAGATGGAAAGACATGGTGATGAAGACAGACAGACAGTGAAGACAGACAGATACAGTGATGAAGACTGATGCAGTGATAAAGACGGACAGACACAGTGAGGAAGGCAGACGGATGCAGTGAGGAGAGATGCAGTGGTGAAGACAAACAGAGGCAGAGAGGTACTTGAAATAGAATTAATGGAGAGCCCTTGCATTGAGGCAGAGGCAATAATGATGCCCAATGCAAAGCCATAGCCTCAGTGAGCTCCATGGGTCATGGGATGAGTTCCACCTGCTTAGAATCCAAACACCAGAGTCTGGAAGGAGCACGGTGGTTAAAAGCATGCACTGCTCTTGCAGAAGACCTGGGTTCAGTTCCCAGTGCTAACATGGAATCCCACGAGCACATGGAATCCTGGTTTCAGGAAACCCAACACCCTCTTCTGATCTCCTGGGCTACTAGGCATACACACGGTACATATACAAGGCATTCCCACTAATAAAGTATAGAAAAGTCCTCCATTGAAGTTCTAAGTATGAGTGAGTGTGCTTGGAAATAGGGTATGAGGTGACCAGGCTAAGATGAGACCATCAGCATAGTACCTGACTTAAAAGGCTGACATCCTTAAAGTGTGCGTGTGTGCGTATATGTGTGTGCGTGTGTGTGTATGTATGTATGTATGTATGTATGTATGTGTGTATGTGTATATAAAATCTGTGTGTACATATTAAGATCATTTATATTTGTATGTATTATAATTATATTTATGTTATAATTAATTGTTCATATATATGTGTGATATATATACATATATCTGTAAGAACAATTAATTGTAAAAGAGGCCAAGACTGTAAGGGAAAGCAAAGAGCAGTATATGGAAGGGTTTGGAGGGAGGAAAGGGAAGGGAAGTAGAAGTTGGTGCCATCACATTATAAGCTCAAAAAATAAAACAGTCATTTTATAGAAGTCTAGCCTTGCCAACACCTTGATCCCATATCTCTAGAGTGTAAAGACCTTCTGTCCGGGCCTGTGTTGCTTTCTGAAAACAGAGTCGGTACCTGACAGTGCTCTTTGGGGGGTGGGGGGCAGAAGAGGAGACTCAGGCTTGGAGTGGAGGAGACAAGGTACACCAGAGAAACTGGATGGAGAGCTGTGATACCCTGAGGCCTTTGAAAGCATGCTTCTCTCAACTCCCAGTTTGTCCTGAACATGAGCTCACCAAGCTAAGACCAATACTGAACATAAGCGTTTATAAAAGATAGGAATAGAAACCAATAAATAAGAAGCATGGGAAGAAAAAAGAGGCTTAAATAGCTTTCTTCATGCTCCAAATGAATATTGATGTCATAGAAATAAAGAATCCAGTGGGTAGGTGGAACCGTTTAGATACAATCAAAGAAAATTTTCATGAATTGGAGTTTACATTGGCAGTTCGTGCTAAAGGAGAGAATCTTCTCAAAGGCCGTCTTGGCATGGCCTGCAGATTGAGCAACTCTGAAATATTCACGATAAAGTTCTTGATGGAAGACTATGAAGAGTGAGAAAAGCAAAACTCCTACTTGCAGAAAAAAATTATTTCTATACTGAAGAAAGACAGAAGTCATTCCCAGATAGAAGGCATATCATGTTCCCACCAAAGAGACAGTTGTTAATCTACATCTAATAAGCACCAAGTTCCAATCAGAGAGGCAGGCATTAATCTATGTCTAATAAACTACAGAACCTCTAAGTAATACGAAAAACTTACATATTAAAAAGGAGAAAATTTAAACCACCCAGCACCACATCTACTTCTATACCACAAAGCAACAATGTGTGAACCACTCAGAACAGGAGGAGGAATGTGGTAACTTTGTTTGGTATCGTTTACACAGAAGAATACAACAGAACTGCTTCCTGCAGTGTCCCCTTCAGTGGGTGGTGTGTGCTTTTAGAATCAGCATCAACACTGTCCAGTGGCATAAACAGAAACACCTCGAGCTCTAAGTTATCATCCTGCATCCTATGTTGTTGCACGGCCAAGGGGATGCTCTCTATAACAACTGGTTCATTTTTTTACTTGCCCTGGATTTGGGGAAGGGAATATTTCTTCTATTCCTCGCACTAAAATTTCTTTCTAGAATTAGAAAGTTCTGTTAGATATTTACTCTACCATTAGATTATCTGGGTTTAGCATTTTATATGGAGGAGTCCAAGAGTTAAACTGGCAAAAAAAAAAAAAATCCCATATTCTAAAAAATAAATAAATAAATAAAACATTACATTAGCAATCAATTTATTCTCCATTTCTTTTTTTAAATTTTGTAATTACTAGGTAGTATGAGGAATATCCAGTTTCCTTTTTATATTTTTATTTAAACTTCTAAAACATAACAGAAGAACTGCCCAATATTTGTCAAAGCTAAGCCCTAGAGAGTTGCAGAGGCCTTCTATTATGTTTTGAAAGAAATGACCTTATTCTGATCTCTTCACATAGCCAGAAACAACTGCCCTGCAGAGGGGACTCCCTCAAGGACACCATGTCACCTCGTAAAGAATGAAAACAATTTTTTCTCTAACAAATTTTGACTTTAACGTTTAAGGTCAGAGATTATCCTTGGTCTTCCCCTGTGTGTGTAGACAGGGATATAACTCTGGCCAAATGTTAAGAAATTTCTGAAACATTGTATAGTAAACTTTGAAAAAATAACCTTTATTGATGTGTTACAATACATTTAAGTGAATGCTTTCTTGTCTGTATCCCAAAGTCTACGTTTCTCTACTACTGTTATAGACTGAATGTGCTCCCCCCAAACCCCCTTATTAAATCCCTACCTCCTGATGTGATGACATCCTGACGCAAGGTCTTGGGAAAATAATCAGATTTACATAGACCCTGTATGTGACACAAGAGGCCCTCACTAGAATTCAGAATGCTAGTGTCTACATTTCAGGCCTCAAGGCTCCAGAATTATGATAAAATAATGTATTGTTTTAGAGCAGTCCAGTCTGTCTTTTAATTATACTACCCCATACTAGATGACCCAACCTTTAGATGTTGTACCCCCAAAAGAGAACAATATAATGTCATGCAACCTAATTATTTGCATGTAGTCTTACAGTCACTTCAAATCTGGGGAGGACTTTGATCTTCATTTCATCTGTGGGCTGAGAATGTTGATTAGAACCTGTAGTAATTCCATAAACTTCTATGAGAACACAAAACCGAACCAAATGCCAGGCAGATGTGCTTAATTTTGCTGGACAACAATGAAGGCAAATGTCTGCACCCTGGATTGTGCTTGTTCCCTTAAGAACAGTCGCACATTCCCTCCCGTTAGATACAAGCAACAGCGAGAGCTGCTGAGGATAAGGAGACCCCTGCAGATGAGAGTAAGGAGACCCCTGCTGCGGCTGAGAGTAAGAAGACCCCTGCGGATGAGGGTAAGGAGACCCCTGCGGATGAGGATAAGGAGACCCCTGCGAATCAGAGTAAGGAGACCCCTTGCGGATGAGAATAAGGAGACCCTTCGGCTGGCCACAGGTGCTAGACTTCCGGAAACACCCACCCCACGCTTCCTCAACGTTTTAGTTTCTTCGACTTCTCAACTCAAATACTCACGCTCCATACTTGTGCTTGAATGGTTTGCTTCCTGGAATTGACTGACGTGACTTTCTATACTTCATTATTCCCAAATGAAATTCTATCACTAGGAGGAAGAGCATGGAGCCTGAAATCTAAGCTGTGAGGTAAATGTGCTTGCTCTGTTTGGTTTCCTGCAATTTGATTTTAAATAGAAATCAAGATGGACATCGAGCTCTGTGTTTACAGAAGTTTTAATCCATTAGATTGGTCCCCCTTTGTCTTAAAATGGGAATAGGTGGCCCCTTAATGACACAAAGCCAGGGGGAAATTTTTATTTTGCTTTTATGTGCCTTTTGTCTTTGTAATTATTCAAGGTTTTGAATGTAGGTAATTAGGAAACAAATTCACAGCCATATAAATTTTGATCCAAAGTATATGATTAGGTCCAGGGTGTCATCTGTCTGAAAGAAATCAGAAGAGTAGACGGGTCAGTTCTGTTCCAGGAGCAGGAAGCTCATAGTAATAACACATTCACAGAGTTCCCAATTTATCGAGGCATTCCACTGCTGATAACTTATAATATCGTGGTTACATTTTAATTGAAAGTACCTAAAATTACTTGCAAAGTCATGGGGAAAAAAAATCTGTCAAAGCTAAAGTTACCATGAATTGAGTGTAATAAAGTTCATAGCCAACCATGAAATAGAATGGGGATGTGGCACGTGAGCACAGGGTGTCCCACTGAAGCAATGGATGGCCCAGTGCCACTGAGCTTCCCAAACACGAAGATTTGCTAACTTATTGCTTTTCTTATCATAAAACACACACCAGAGATTATGCCGCGAGACTGACGCAAGGCACTTGGAACTTCCCTCATCCCAAGAGGAATTTCTCAATGTTCAAAACATTGGGAAATCATCAGGTCTAGGATCAAAACTGCAAGGAGGTCCTACATCTCCCCTGTGAGGACAGCGATCACCAAACAATTTTAAAGCAACGGGCCACTGAAAATGACGAGTGGTTCCAAGAATGTGTGGGAATCGGAGCCGTTAGGCATCTCTGGGTCAGACGCACAGTGAGCGGCAAGTGTGTACAATGACAAGGTCACTCTCTTTAAAAACATAGACACATGACCAACTGCACTGCCTAGGGATTCCCACTTCAGAATCAGGACCTCCAAAAGATTGGAAGGAAGGATTTAAGTGAGCGTTTTCCGTCAGCCACATTCATAATCAAGGCAGTCCCAGAAGCCTAGAGGAAGGAGCAGGGGAAAAGCAGACAAGGTATGTCATAAACATAGACAGGCAGGATGCACCACAGACAGACAGATGGACAGCATCCCATTTAACATGAAGAGAGGAAGGGGGTCCTGGCACTCACTCTGGGCTGTACCGTGAAGGCATGCTCAGAGAGCAAGTGTGCATGACCTCACTTACACAGAGGTCTACAGTAGTCTGGCTTACAGACAGGAAACTAGTGTGCATTGGCCATGGGAATAAGACATGGAGAGTCCGTGTATAGTGAGGAAATGGTGGAACTGAATGGGGTGATGGTCACATATGTACATGTGCTTAATACCACAGAACCCTGCGCTTCAGCACGGCAAAATACCGTTTTATGTTATGCCTCACTGGGAGCAATAATAAGGAAATGGAAATTTCGATAGGATCATTTAACACCAGAAACATGGCTCCAACACTCAGGGTTTAGGTCATGGATATCAGACATGCCCTCACCAGGGAGATGCCAATGGAACCTATTTTGTGTCTCCCGAGTATATACACTCTGCTATAAAATACCCTTGGGCATTAGCTGGCTGGAGCTGGCTGGGACAGTGCTTCCCTCCCATGCAAGCACCCCAGGTTTGGTCCTCAGGATTGCAGTCTCAAGTGTGGTGGTGGACACCTGCAATCCCATCCCTCCAGAGATGGGGGCAAGAGGGTGAGAAGTCTCTGGTCATCCTGTGCTCCAGGTCAAGTCCAAGGTCAATGTGAGATGGGCAAGACTCTGTCTCAGGGTAAAAGTGATGCTGATTGGAAAACCTATTTAAAATAAGGGATCAGCCTGCCGCCCCGTGATGTGCGAACTGGCCCTTCAAAGCCTGAACACCTGACATGCAATTTGCCACTTGATTATATACATTCTAGTAGCGACCTTTCTCCACGTGGACCAATTTCATCTTCCTTGAGTAAAGGGCTCTCCCCCTGAGAACTTATAGTATCAGCCCTCACAGCCTTTCTCTCCACTTTGATCTTGTGGGGGTGCAAATAGTCCTCGAACCTATAGAAGGGGCTGTAACAGGCAGCTACAATTTCATCTGACGCACTTTCTCTGTGCTGTCTTCTACTGTCTCCAATCAATGGTCTGCTAGCTGTCCTCAGAAGGACCGTGAGAAGGCTGATGAGCTTTCTACTTTGATGTCAACCCCCTCGCCTCACAATCAAAGGTTCTCCGTGCCACCAGACACTCTCCTCGTCATTGGCGCCTAGGCACAGCACTTCCCACAACCAACGCATTTTATTATTTTATTAATTCCTCACAATCGCCTCCGTGATGTGACTCAGCCCCTGAGCTAGACGTGTATACACAGTGTCTATGTGCTTATGGCATTTTCCATCGTTACTACGTACCTCTTTCTTGGGAGCACTTAGCATAAAAGCTCTATGCTAGGTGGGCCAAAGGCCGTCCTTAGGGGCAGCATGTAAAATAGAAGACTTATTGAAGCTCAGTAACCAGGAAACCCCCAGGGAAGATAAACAAGGTAACAGGGAAACTCGACAAGGTGTTTGTACAGGTCTAACACCACGGCTCAGGAGACCACAGAGACGATATGGCCAGTGCCTTAGCAGGACTGCTTCCCGGTGGCTAGCAGGACTGCCTCGAGAGCCCATCCACAAGGAGCTCATACACCAGCAGCTCAGACCAAAAGACCCAGTGGCAGCCAGTAGACAGGAGTGCGTTCTCCACACTACTCGCAGCAGTGCCAGGGATGTTGGGAGCACATGACCCAAGCACTGGTGTCACGAGATCCCATGCTCAGCACGGATGAGATGACAGCCCCCCCGGGCAAGAAAGCAGGGTCCCTTTCAAAGGTCACTAACTAGATTCTCCCCGCACAATCGTGGTCGAGGTGGGGGAGGGGCTTTGTCTGGCCTTTCCTGCCTTATCCTGTCCTCGCTGACCACCGCTTGGCAAGAGGTTTGTAAAGGGAAATCACTCCGAGACGTGACACATATTGATATCCTACCTTCTTTAAAATCACACAGATAGCCAATGGGATGGACCCAGGAACCATCCAGGTATGGACACATAAAGGATGAAAACTGCGGGGGTTTGTAGGGAAACGAAAGGTGTTGTGTTCGCCTCACAGCACACAAGGTGTGTGTGTGGGGGGGGGGACAATGAGCTGTCCTGATAAAATTATCACAAGTCCAAGGGCCACCAATTTATAGCCAGTGATGTAGAGTAGCTACAGGCACACAATTCTGAATTCTCAGTAAATGGCTGGCAATACCTTTTGTTGGGAGAGAACAGGACCTCACAGCTTTCTCTGGGACATACAGGAAGAATTAGGAGACCCGCGTGATTAGCACGGAGAAGATGAGATTTTTTTTTTTTTTTTGAGCTACTGGAAGCAATGGGAGGATGATGAGTAAGCTGTTGGCATGCTTTGTAATCCCACCTTATTCCAGGCTGTGTGTAACGTTTATCTGGACATTTTTATTATAGTCTAGTCAGATTTTAACCAGAGAAGAAAGCAAACGTGACTCACGTGAGACCACAGACTGCCTAGGAGACGTAGAGACAGCCTTGCACAGGAAGCAGGGTTCTCGGAGGTGTAGAGACTGCGTTACACAGGAAGCAGGGGATTTGTACACTCTCATTGCGAGTGGTCACTAAACCAAAGTCCCTCACAACGGTGCCAGTTAAGACAGCAGAGTCAACTTTCTAAATAGGAAATATCATTAAATCTGGTTAAAAACTACGTTGTGGTCAACAGACCCTCCAGACTGTCTCATTAATAATATGAAACCACCGACTTGATATCAAAGCATAGAGGGGCTTCCCAGAGCATCGTGATATGCAGATTTGCCATCTGCCACACAGTGTTGCTGAGCATGACATGTGCAGGCTGAGAAAACATTGGTTTAAGGTCCACAAGGTGAGACTGTGGGTAGGGATGTGGGTCACAGTGGGGAGCGGCTGAGAGAGGACCAGCGTGGGAGTGGGAGTTGGAAAACAGGTGCCATTCACACAAAACTAAACTTTTGCTGATGTTAATGCAGTGTGTGTGTGTGTCTGTTGGGGGGTGTATATGTATGTCTGTGTGTCTGTATGTGTGTATGTGAAGTGTGGTGTGTGTGTTTTTGTGTCTGTGTGTATGTGTGTACCTGTGTGTCTGTACCTGTGTGTGTCAGTATGTGTCTGTGTGTAGTGTTAGTCTGTGTCGCTGTGTGTGTGTGTCTATACCTGTGCATGTCAGTATGTGTCTGTGTGTATGCATATCTCTGTGTGCCTGTGCATGCATGTGTGCCTGTGTGTATCAATATGTGTCTGTGTGTAGTGTTAGTGGGAGTCTCTGTGCCTGTGTGTAGTGTTAGTCTGTGTCGCTGTGTGTGTCTGTGTGTATGTGTGTATGTGTGTATATCGGTGTGTGTGTGTGTGTGTGTGTGTGTGTGTGTGTGTGTGTGTGTATGGTGTGTGTCTTAGCTAGGGTTTTACTGCTGTGAACAGATACCATGACCAATGCAAGTCTTATAAAGAACAACATTTAATTGGGACTGGCTTACAGGTTCCGCAGTTCAAAACATCGTCATCAAGGCAGGAGCATGGCAGAGTCCAGGCAGGAATGGTGCAGTCAGAGCTGAAGGCTGCTAGGAGAGGACTGTCTTCCAGGCAGCTAGGAGTAGGGTCTGAAAGCCCACACCCACAGTGACGCACCTACTCTAACAAGGCTACACCTACTCCAACAGGGCCATGCCTCCCGACAGTGCCACTCCCTGGGCCAAGCATATACAAATCATCACAAGGTGTGTGTGTGTGTGTGTGTGTGTGTGTGTGTGTGTTTACAACACATTCCTTCTTTCCTTTAAACAAGATGTGATTGGTAAATGACTCCGTTTTTAAAGATTGATTTTATTTTTATTATTCTAGTGACATCTGCGTGCACACCCATACCCATGTGCCCATGAGTGTGAGGTGCCACAGAGGTTGGAGGCCTCAGAGCACCTCGAAGCTGACGCAGCCCTGCAAGTGTGTGCTTCCCAACACGAGTTTGGAAACCAAACCTGGGTCCTTTACAGAGCAGCAAGAGCTCTTAACACTTGAGCCGTCCCTCCGTCATTGCCCCTGGCTCCATTTTCAAGAGATTGCCAGCCTATTGTGGACGGTACACATGAGGAAGCATCCGGTGAAACTCCTGCCTTGCTGAGGTCAGCGCCAGTAAAAGCGCATTCGCCTCCGATAGACAAGGCCCTGAGTCCAGTCACGAGTGGCGTGGTCTATGGTGTACGCATTTCTATTCACTACCTACCCCACATAGATTAGAACTGCAAAACACAGACGGAGACGATCATACCTCAGAGTAAGAGTCTTTACTTTTTTTATTTTCAGAACTGTGTTTTTGATTTCCAAAGTAAAAAATAAAATAAAATGAGCCAAACGTTCATTTCTCTTACATAGACCGAACCCTATGGAAACAGTCCTGGCATCTAGGCACAGATGTGTCGCTTAAGGAAGCCATATGGAATGACCAGCCTCTCCGGCTTCTATCACACCTCACGTTCCTCTGTGCGCTTGGTACTTTGAGTTTGGGATTTAGTCCCTGAAGGTAACTTGAAAAAAGATACGCTCAATGTTATAGACATAAATAACACAGGGTGTGGGTTAGAAGTCTTGCTTCTCGGGCTGGAGAGATGGCTCAGCAGTTATGAGCACCTGACTGCTCTTCCAGAGGTCATGAGTTCAATTCCCAGCAACCACATGGTGGCTCACAGCCATCCGTAAAGAGATCCGATGCCCTCTTCTGGTGTATCTGAAGACAGCTACAGTGTACTCATATATAATAAATGAATAAATCTTTAAAAAAAAAAAAAAAAGTCTTGCTTCTCAACCTCAACATGAACACAGACAGCAGCCAGCTTCTACTTTGGGTCTGAGGTAAAGCAGCCTAGGGAGGTGGGATCCTGGCTTTTGGTGGAGGAGAGTGAACTCAGAGCTTGAAAGGAGCAAGTTCTCAGGCAAACAGGGTGACCAAGAGACAACACAGGAAGGCTAGACTGTGACAAAGCTAGACCTTCACCTCCCTGCCACACACTAGCAAAGGAAGGGTCCTGAATGTAATCACACACAGACACACACACACGGGGAGGGGAGAGGGAGGGGGAGGGGGGGAGAGAGACAGAGAGATAGTCAGAGAGTTTACACTGAAAGCACTATTTTACCTCAAGCAGTGTTCATTAGTGCCGTTAACTATTTGGTATGTAAGATTAAAATAAATGGTTACATTGATTCTTGCATATTGTAACATTAAAAATCCAAATGTCTTCAGTGAAGCCCATGATAACCAGGAAACTCACAGTGTTAACTATAAGAAATTTGCAACTGAATGAACTCCATGTAAGTTCATCCAGAACTTTAAGAACTCAGGTTCCCTCCCCGCCCCCCTTGTTTTTATTAGAATTGTTTCCAGACTTGCAAATGCTCATTTTGAAATGTAAATCTATACTGTGCAACAAGTGTCTCTCCTTACTGTGTAACTGACACATATCTAAGTACTAGCTTGGAGAACTCGGGAGGCAGACATCTGCTTAATGAGGTAATTGAGCTTCGGCCCACATGGCCGTCAGACATGTGAGTCCAGGTTGATGGTGGTGGTGACAGATTTATAAAATGGGACCACATACTCCGAGTTTCTGTCTTTTAGCCAATGGCTATATTTACAACACCAGCCAACTGATTAAATGAGGAGACACCCTGTGATCATGCAGTCTGGAGATACAAATCGGTACCATGTGATCTTGGTTTACATCAGCCCTAACAGAAGCTGTGGCTATTTGAGCGAGCCTCTCAAAGTACAACGGTGCAATCCTGACATGCGTCAGAGATGAACAAGGCTGGGGGGTGCGGGCTGTGAAACTTACCAAGACTGGGCTCACGAGTTGGTAGTGATAAAATGTGAAAGACAATGTGCGTTCTTCTCAAAGGCCCCCTTCCAACCCGAGTACTGTTTTCCATTCAAAGACACAAAACAAGTTGTAATGCTAGCCTTGTTTGTCTGTAAACACAGCAGCATTCGTATTTACTATTTTGTCAGGATGAGACTCAAAAGGAACACAGGCACAGATGACAGGGCCAGATATCAGACAGAGGGAGAAAGAGGAGGAGGAGCAGAGGCAGAAGCAGGTGAGGGGGAAATGACTTCCTTTTGCCTGTACCAGTTACCAAAAGGGAGAAAGCTCCCGGGGCTCCCTGACCCTGGACTACAAGGCCATAGAAAACACTGAAAGTCAGAGCATGAAATGCCATGCCCAAAGGGACTCGGGACATCATGGGTAGGTGCCAAATGATGATAATTAACCCCTGGGGAATGGTTATAATGCTAGGTATCAATCTAGGCCAAATATGTTTTCTGTCCTGCTTATTTACAAAATGGGTTTTAAAATACATTTTAAAAAGTTGCTTGTCCACAATTTTCTTTGCATTGGCTTTCTCTTTTCAAACTCAAAGAAAAGAGTCATTCTTTGAGAATGGGGTGGGGAGTGGGGGAGGGGAGGAACCCCTGGGTGGAAGGTGAGGTTCCTTCACGGGTAGCATGTTATGTTCCACACCTGGAAAACTCAGCTGAGACGTGTGTGTGCACCAGGCTGAGGTCGTTGCTGACCTACGCTCTAGAAAGAGATAGCTGAGATATTTTCTAATATTTTGGTTTTCCTTCAAGGGGATAAGGATTAATTGCTCTCCCCTCAGGGGTCTCTCAAGGAAGAGAAGTGCGATCTGATGTCAAATAGCTATGGGATCAACACAGATCTCGCATACTGCATTAACCAAACCGTGCGTGTTCCTCCTTCCTTCAGATACATTTCACTGGACTTGGCAATGAACAGTGGAGAGATCCCAGGTATTAAATGACCTATCTCTTCCAAGGATGGGTATTTCCATCTGTGATCGGCTATACGTACTGCTATCTGTGAGCGATTAACTTAAATCGAGATGTCATCATGAGAACAACCTGGAGAGGACAGAAAGCGAAAGCACACGTCAGAAATCCCTGCACACAGTGTGCGCAGCTGGGTTCTACCAACGGCTTAAAGTGGTGGGATAGGGGCAGGCTGGCGTTTAACAAACGATGCTGCACACCTAGACGTCCATAGAAATAAATATTGATGAACTGAACTTGACCCAAGTGAGGAAGCTCTTGCCCTTTGACAGTCCACACAACGATAGTAAGAAGCCCAACTACAGGCCGGCGGACAGTAATTGCAAGCCATGTATTTGCTTTAAGAAGAACACAAAGGGACTGGACGAAGACTGGGGAGGAATAGAGCAGAAACATAGGATCCTCGGGCAGCCTCAGTACAGCTTACCGGCAGGAGAAAGAGGGAGGCAGGTTCTTCCAAAAGGGAAATCGGAGGAGATCTGGAAACCTACTGTGGGACAAGCCCACAGCCCTCACAAGCCCCGCCCAGCCGTGGGGCCGAGAGACGGATTTCTCTGGCACAACAGGGTCAGAGAGAAAGCGCTTTGGCCACGCTGTATAATTAATCCTAAGGGTGGTGGCTCTGGACCACCTTAGTGGGAGCTATTGAGCTCCGAGAACAGCAGGTTGGGAGCTTCCCTTTGGCCTGTAAAGACAGGCAAACAGTGATCACTTAGATCTGGAACCCTCACGTGGCCCAAGCTACGCACGCACGCCTTCCCTAACAAAGCGCTCAGCATTCTGGGACCTCCGCCTTCACGGAGCTGTAAGCATACTCCTCTCCAAAGCAATTGGGTCACACAGGCTCTCGCCTCCCTAGCAACCCTTAGTAAATTCCCTTTCTGTGACCAAAACCTTCCAGAGGTATGTCTTAGAAACTAAGGGCCATGGGCTGATCAGCCTGGCCTGGTTTGGGGTGCATGCGTAAAAGGACTAATTGAGTGAACAGTCAAGGAGAATCTCCTGTTTAGCATTTTACGCCTAGGCAGGATTGAGCATGCGTAAAATTGAAATGAGCCTGGTCAGGGAAGGGTAGTGTACAGCGAGCAAAGTCTTACCTGAGCTAAGCCTATGAGCCAAAACAGAACCACCCACAGCCTACCCCAGGCAATTTTCTTCCAGGACCTCCAAAAGGAGCCCCTGGGCAACAGCCAGCCCTCGAGCTGCGTGCTTTCTCCGGACATGCTGTTCCGGTGATGGTTGTCCACTCTGTAAGACCCTGGGAATACCCGGCCTGAACAGTAACACTGAAAGCAGCAAAGTGGTTTGTACCTGTAATCCCCGCAATAAAGACACTGAAGCAGAAGGATGTCGAGTGTGTGGTCTGCCCAGGCTACATAGCAAGATCCTACCCCAAAACAATTTTTAAAAATAAACTTAAAACCATAAGGAGAGCAAACCCTGGTGACTATATGGAAAGGCTGGAGCATCCGTTTTTATACACTCTGATAGCATTTCACAACTAAACAAGGAGCTCTGCATGCTATTCCCAGGCATTTGTCCTAGAAAACGAATGCTCGTGCCTCCACAAGTGTGTACGTGAATGTTTACTTCAGCAATATTTGTAATAGCCTCCAAATTGAAGGTAACTCAGATGCCCTCCCGTGGATGAGACAGAGAGGCAAGGTTGTGTATCCATGCTAGCACGCATCCAGGAAAAGAAATGAAGCCATGTTGAACAGAGCAGTGTGGATAAATCTCCGAATATTTACAATGACTGAAAATATTTCAAAGGGCTACATCTTGTGCGCTTCTGATCATGTGACATTCTTGAACTCATGCGTGTGCACACAAACACACGTGCCTTGCTGTGGTTAGGACAAGTGAAGAATGGTCCAGACTGTCCTGTGAGGACCCTGTCGTCAGCCAATAGAAGAAGCAGAAGAGATGTGGGTTTATAAATAAGAACCCCTCAGGGGTAGGGGTGGGGATGTTCACAGGGCCCAGAAGTCAACGCATTAGATATAGGAAATTTAAAATTCCGATTACTGCTGTTGCCCACGGCCTTCACGGAAGACTGAAATAATACTTTATGGGGGTGAAAGTTAATTACATGAAAGTGGATACAGCGGTGCTGAAATAACTCAACAGAAATAACACACGCACACTCAAATAACAGAAATAACACACACACACTCAAATAACAGAAATAACACACACACACACACACACAAATAACAGAATTATCAGAGGCTAGTGAAGGTTGGTGTATAAAGACAGGACAGGGTCTACAGGGACATGAGAATGAATATTACAGGCGCAGGAGAACTCTGGCTGTGAAAACATCCCACATCAAAGTCAACATAGCATTCCCAATATTTCGGGTAGTTTTGCTTAACGGTGCTTTTGGGAAGGAATGGATAAAAAACATGAGGACCTTACGGTAGTATTATTTCTTATTACTACACGCGAGTCTACAATTATTTCTAAATGAAAAGCTTAAACTGATAGGGACCCCTTGAGTAAACTAAAGAAACAATTGGGTAAAATGTCAGTTAAGTGAAGTAGCGCAGGAAAGGAAATCAGATCAACGGTTTCCGCCTGTTGATAGATACAGTGTCAGTCTTGGGACATTTTCGAACTTTGAGCTTCTGTGGAGTCCTTGCTTTTAGTTTTGATCCATGTGTATGTGTGTGTATATATATGTGCACGCGCGCGCACACACACACACACACACACACACACACACACACAAACACACAAATGCAGGTGTACAAGCACTCAACTGTGTGTAGTTGGCCACAGAGTCTAAAAGAGGGCGTCAGATGCCCTGCAGTTATGGAGTTGCAGACAGTTGTGAGCCAAGGGTGCTGTGAACTGAACTCTGGTCTTCTGCAAGAACAAAATAAACTCTTAGTGGCAGAAACACCCCTTCAGCTCCAGTTGTGTGGTTACTGTTGGTTATTTTTGTTGTTGTGGTGGGTTTGGTGGTTGTTGTTGCTGCTTTGTATCCTTTCTTTTTTTTACTTTTTGCTATTCCATGTTAAGAATCATAAACTTTTATTATTTATTTTTAAGATAAGGTCTCCCTACGTAGGCCTGGCTAGCCTAGAACTCTCAGGGACCCATTGGCCTCTGCTTCTACTTCTCCTGAGATTCAGGCATGTACCACCAGGCCTGGCAAGAATCAGAATCTTAGGGGCTGGAGAGACAGCTTAGTGGTTAAGAGCACTGACTGCTCTTCCAGAGGTCCTGAGTTCAAATCCCAGCAAGCACATGGTGACTCACAGCTACCTGATGCCCTCTTCTGGTGTGTCTGAGGGTAGCTATGGTGTACTTATATATAAAGTAAATAAATCTTTTTTTTAAAAAAAATCAGAATTTTATAAATATAGTATGCAAAAACAAAGTAAGCAAAAAACTTAATTGGAGATAGTCACATTTCTACAATTTGAAAATCATGAATTTGAATAATTCACAAGCTCCTGGGCTTCACGCTTATCCCAACTATAAACTAAAGTTTTACAATAACATTCTATGGTTCACATGACGTAATGCAGTGAAAACATTTTGTAAGCTATGAAACTCCATTTTGCAGGTCACTGCTCAATGCCACCTAACTGTTAGTCTTTCTCGGTCAGCTCTAGAAAGGCAAGTGTAACTTACCACTGGCCAAACACTTTGCCCATTGTGGATTGAAGAAAATCCCCTATGTGGCAAGCTGAGCACACCATTCACCATAGTTAAATTCTCTAAGACCTCCACATACCCATGTGCCTCTCTGCAACATCCCAGCCCCCCTGGGAGGCTGTTGTAAAGGGCAGCTTCATTGTCACTTAGATACGGAATGACAGAAGGAAGATCTAGAGTTGACTTCCATGGTAACTTAAGTTCTAATAAACAGAGGGACAGATCACCAGGAAGGGGCCTTTGGACATAGCATCAGGATTGCTAAGGTGACAGGGGTACGTGATGAGAAGCCCTTCCTGTGACTTCCCCAAGGAAGCAAGGCAGTCGGGTACATTGGCTGGGGAAGCCCAGAAGGCTTGAGTCAATGGTGTGATCCCCAGCTGGTGGGCACCGCTGATACGTGTTGGAATTGTGGGCTGAAGGGCAGGGGAGGCTAGCCTCATCAATGAGTTTATGCCTACATGTTACGTGAGGAGGGGAAGCCTAGCTAGAAGTGGTAAGACACTGAGTTCATGGCTTTGGGGGGGTATATCCATACCCCCACACCCACCCTCACCCACACCGTCACCCACACCCACTCCTATCCCCACCTCACACCAACCCTCACACCCACACCCACCCACTCCCCGCCCTCCTCCTCCCCTCCCCCTTCCCCCACCCTATCCTCCCCTTCCCCACCCACCCTTCCCCCCCTCCACCCCTATTCTCCCCTTTCCTCCCCAACCCCACCCTACCCTCCCCCTTCCCCACCAACCCTCCCCCCCTTCCCCACCCCCCCCACCACCCATCTTCACTTTGCCATGGGTGAGTCCTTCGCTCTTTACCTGCTCCCCACAGAGGGTTCTGACTCATTCTGCACAGCTCCATGTTACCTTGGGCTGCCACTTCAGAAGTCATCAGCCCGGATGAGCCCTCTCTCTCTTTTCCTTCTCTGGGATATTTTGTCAAGGCAACGAGAAAGGACGGACACACAGGACAAGCAGGCATGGACGGGCTGGTATAGATCACCTCTCCAGACTCCAGGGCTTAGGTACTGTCTCTATTGTTCAAACACTTGGCCTTGCTGTGGTTAGGACAAGTGAAGAATGGTCCAGACTGTCCTGTGAGGACCCTGTCGTCAGCCAATAGAAGAAGCAGAAGAGATGTGGGTTTATAAATAAGAACCCCTCAGGGGTAGGGGTGGGGATGTTCACAGGGCCCAGAAGTCAACGCATTAGATATAGGAAATTTAAAATTCCGATTACTGCTGTTGCCCACGGCCTTCACGGAAGACTGAAATAATACTTTATGGGGGTGAAAGTTAATTACATGAAAGTGGATACAGCGGTGCTGAAATATTTTAATAAGAAAAAAAGCATATGATCTCAAAAATAAAAAGTTGGAAAGCCTTCCCTGGGTACAGTGAAATCGCTCACACACCCTTGTCCGGCTGAGGGCAAACGCTTTGCTCTACACTGCAGACCCCGCCCCCCAGTCAGTCTGCTCTGGGTCGCAGTCCCATGCTCGGCCCTTGGGATGGACAAGCAGTCCCTTGGTAGTCTCTCCTGTCTCTGACTTCATCACCAGATGCCACCAAAGGCTGCCTTTCTCTCGCCTATTGATTCCCAGTATCAAGGGCTTGTGACACTTTGCGTTTTGATGATCTTGTTAGGGGTTTGCCAATATTATTGAACCTGTTGCATTGACTTCTCCCTGCTGGAATTCTGTTTTTCAATTTGACGCCTTCTGCTTTGACCATTTGCTTTCCTTTGACTCGGCTTTACTGTTTTTTTCTAAAGTTTTCAGCAGAGACTTTAAATTATGGATTGAAGACGTTCCCCGTCTGGTCCGCTTGGAGCTGTAAAGACTCAGCAGGGTACTGTGTCCCACAGATGCTGCTACGCTGTAGTTTCCTTTTTCTTCAGTTTGACGTATTCTTCTCATTTCCTGGAGACTTCCCTTCTGATCTGTGGATTGTTAGAAATGTGTGGCTGAAACCTCAACTATTTGAAGATTTTCTGATTATCTTTCTGTCGCTGGCTTTTCTAGTATTAGCATCCAGGGACACGGTGTGTAATTTTTATTATTTTCGATGTGTGGAGGTTTCATTTAGGGACCAGGACATGGCCTATCTCGGGATATGATTGCTCTGTGAACACCTGAAGAAGCACATGTCTTCTGTTTTTCTGATTTGACCCTGTTGGTTGACAGTGTTGGGGTCTTCTAGACCTGAGCCTTCTTCATGCCTAATCTCCTTCATGAGCTCTTGAGAGATGGGACTTGAGGCTCCCCCTGTGAACGTAGCATTGGTACCTATTGCTCTCTTCAGCTCTCTGCACGGTGGCTCAGTGTTCTATCGGCTTTGCTGTGTGGCGTGAGCACAGTATTGCTATGCCCTTTGGAGAGCGGACTCTCCACTTTGCAGAATCAACTGTCCGTGTGTCAGCTTCCTTTCGGCTCACAGGGTTTCTTCAAGCTACTTTTTCGGTAGGCCAGCCTCTGATGAGCTCTTCCCATTATTCTTCATTGGAGAAAGTCTTGATTTCACTCTCTTCTGAAGAAATATTTTTTGAAAAGGATGAAATTTTTCGTTCTTCCCACACTCGAAAATTATTGTTCCAGCTCTGTTGTCATCCATGGCGTCTGATGGAAAAACGTCATCTAAGTTTTGTAAGGTTTTGTAGAGGGAGAGAGGGAAGAGAGATGGAGGAGGGAAGGAGAGAGGGAAGGAGGGAGGGATGGAGGGAGAGAGAACGGATAAGGTAAGGTGCAGTGTGGCAAGGTGAGTTGCAATGAGATTATAAGATGGTTGGTGATCATTTTCCTTTGCCTGATTTCAATTTTGTTTTTTTTTTCTTTTTCTTCAGTTTGTAGAAGTTAATAGTGATGTAGATGGCTGAGCTCCTTCAGCTGAGTCCATTTGGGACTCACTCACTTTCATGAGTCTATACACCTTGATATCTCGTGGCAGATTTGGAGTGTGTAGGCCCAGCTACTAGTCTCAAACTTACATACTTACACATACATACATATTTACACACTTACATGCTTATACATACATAATATATACTTACATACTTATACATATATACATACATGCATACATAGTTATACATACATACTTACATACTTATACATACATACTTACATAGTTATACATATGTAATATGTACTTACATACTTATACATATATACATACATACATGCTTACACACGCACATCTATACTTACATATGCAATATGAAGCAAAATACCAAGTGCCAGTGCAGAAAGAACTCGTTCATTCTGGATGAAAAATAAGCTTCAACCATTATCGCACAGAGAAAGAAAAGGCCTCTACCCTTTTAGTGCTGAATGGATTTTAAAACGACCTGTCTCGTTGTAAGAAAAGCCTGCCGGCTGCTTTAGGCTCCCTTTGCAGCTCCTTCTCTTCTTAGTCTCAACTCTTTTCTCCTCAGCCCTGTTATACCCTGCTATGGTCCGCTGCTTCTCTATGGTGTCTACCGAGACATCTACTTCATTCTGTTCTAACGCATTCTCCTTCTGCCTTCTTCCTTATGTCACTGTTCCTAGGTGATGGTTGTTGTTGTTGTTGTTGTCGTCATTTTGTAGCTTTTCAGAATAGATCACATGGCATTCCAAAAATTCACAACAAGTCGAAGCATAAATTCTAATCATAAATGTAAACAAAATGTTACAACAGAGATGTTTACACGTGTTTCCATTAAAACTAGTGATCCAACTAGTCCTTCGTTACCTGTCGCTCGCTCCACAGGTTCATGGAGAGTCTGAAACTATAATTCTTGCATCTAAGTTAACAGTAAAGTTTTGAATAGATGCACACAGTTGATATTTTATCTTGTACCTACAATAAATGGTTCGTTCCTTTTAGGAACTCGAGTTAATGGTTTTATGGCCTAAAAGAATGTAAATCCGAAATTTTAGATCCGTCTGCCTGCTTTCTATCTCAGTGCAGTTAACCTGTGACCCGTGAAGACTGGCAGAGTTCTGATTGTGGTTTTTACAGAGAGCTCTAATTGTAGCCCTTATTTTAAAGGGCTTAATAACCACTAGTCTAAATTGAGGAATTCCTACAGAATCATCATTAGGAATTAAGAAATCATCTATTTGTCTGAATTGCATCACTACAAGAGAATACATCTTCATTGATCTTCAGAAAATCTGCCTAATACAGTAGGCTAATGATTCTTATATTCATTTAATGATGACAGGAAAGGCATATCAATAGCAGGATCAAATCCTGAGACATTGTCCCTTGGGCCTTGCCTGCAAGGCATCTCAGTCCACAGTCCATGGTGAAACCACCTCAGGAACCACCTCCTAGCCTTTAGCCTCTCCTATGTGGCTTCTGACAAGGACTCATGCATAACATCCACTGACAGAGTGTGATAGTCAGGATGGGATCCAGGGAAGTGCATATAATACACAAAAGGCTTATTCCTTCACTCACTGATCGACAGCTGGACCAGGGAATACACAGTTTGCACACAGATGTAAGACAGAATTCTTACCGTTAAGTCGACAGACTTTGGAGAAAGTTTTTGGGGTGAGGAATTCAAAATAAATCCCTATGGTGATGTGCATAGGACAAAGCATAAAAGAAAGTGGTCTAAGAGCTGGGAATTTGGCAGTGGCATTTTAGGAAAGATACAGGACTCCATGATGCTCTGTTAGGCTCCCCAGTAGGGTCTGTCTGTATCATTTTAATATGAAATAAAGGTGACTGATTTCAAAGCCTCCATGGAGGATATAGTGACAACGCCGGCATGTTAGACAGCAACACAATTACAAAGGCAGAATCCATGGCTTCCGTTTAGCCAATTAGATGCAGTAAGAGAGACCACCCCTGCTTCAAATATGAGGCAACGACAGCTAAGATGTGGACGGACAGATACGACCAGAAGACTGGTGCTGCAACCAGATAAACGACTCTGTTTTAAGATGGCTCCCAATCCAGGGAAAGGCTAACTGCCCTTGGTGGGGATGTAAGGCCAAGAAGAAGAACTAATGGGAAGTGGAAGAAAATGGAGGCACTAAGGAAACAGAAGAGAGCTGGCCGATGGCGTTAGACATCCTGATTGATGGCCTCATGGGACTGACCTCTGAGTTGCCATATAAAGTATTTCCCAATCCTGGCATAAGGGAGACTCTCGACTCCTCTGGCTAAGCCTTTCTTTTTTTTTTTTTTAAGATTTATTCATTTATTATATATAAGTACACTGTCGCTGTCTTCAGACACACCAGAAGAGGGCATCGGATCTCTTTACAGATGGTTGTGAGCCACCATGTGGTTGCTGGGAACTGAACTCAGGACCTCTGGAAGAGTAGTCAGGTACTCTTAACCGCTGAGCCATCTCTCCAGCCCATGGCTAAGCCTTTCTAAAATAGGTCTCCACCCACTCTCATACACTCCCAATCTGTGCATATCTGAGGCTGTGTTATCCACGAGAACCTGAGCTGCTGGAGGTAAGAAGGTAACTCGTGGGCGCTACCTGGGCTCTACTGGTGTGAAAGCGGTTGGCTGCTCCAGAAATAAAATGTTAGCCAATCCAGTGACTCTGCAGAAGTATTTGGCTGATTGTTTCGGACACAAATAACTGTGAGAATCTGAAGTGCCTGAAGTGTATAAGGGTGGGGATATCATTTCTGTGGACCTAACTACAAAGAAAAGGACAGGGCTGCACCGTGTCTACTAAGCAGGGACCTGGACTGATGGACCTCCATGCACCATGCACTGTACTGACGATCACTGCATGACAGCGGGAGCTGTAGGAAAAGGGGAAAAGCAAATGGAGAACAGGGTAAGCAAGTGTTAGCAGGGGTTCTACAGCACCCGCTAGCACCATTTTCTAAAAGGGACTCTGAGGGAAGCATGGCAAATATAACATTTTAGAATTAAGTGTGTGCATGCAAGTACCCATGTTTCTCTTTTCCGCTTTTGCTATGTGTGAAAGAGAGTGAAAGCTTAGGAAATTAAAAAAAAAGTACATTGTGATGTTTATTCTCATTAACTTGACACCATCTTGGATCATGCAGGAAGAGGGTCACAATGAACGATTGCCTAGATTTAAACTGCTGGTTGGGATGTCTGTGAAGGCGTGCCTTAGTTACAGTAACTGATGTAGGACCCAGCATAAATGTGGGCAGCATCATTGCCTGGGTTTAGGGCCTGGACAACTAAATAAGAAGTGAGCAGAGCACCAGTAGGCAAGCATTCTGTCTCTGCTCTTGAGTGTGGATGTGACTTGTGGCCTCCTTAGCATTGCCACAGTGAGGAAAGGGAGCAAACAGACCCTTCCTGCTTTAAAGTAGCATTTTTCAGGGTATTTCATTACATAGAAAAAAATCAAAAACAAAAACAAAAATGAAACAAAAAAAAACAACAAGAAGAAACAAAAACAAAGAAAAAGTGTAGGACATAAACTGATTCTGATCATGACATGGGGGCATGGCTCAGTTAGTAAGAGCACTTGCTGTGCAAGCACAAGGACTTGAGTTCAAATCCGCAGCACCCATGCAAAAGGCTATAACTCCAACATTGTGGGGTGAAGACAATAGGATCTTGGGGCTTGTGGGCTGACAATCTAGTTACAGGTTCCCTGACAGACTCTGTCTCGAGGGACAAAAGGAGAGAGTGATAGGGCAGGATACCCAGCATCTTCTCTGGCTTCTGCTCATGAGTACACATACCCCTAACACAATACACATACATATACATACATGCACACACACATACAGCACAGTCTACATACATACACACATATGCACACACACATACAGCACAGTCTACATACATACACACATATGCACACACATACAGCACAGTCTACATACATACACACATATGCACACACATACAGCATAGTCTACATACATACACACATATGCACACACATACAGCATAGTCTACATACATACACACATATGCACACACATACAGCATAGTCTACATACATACACACATATGCACACACATACAGCATAGTCTACATACATACACACATATGCACACACACATACAGCACAGTCTACATACCTCCCCACACACACCAAAGTACACATTACATACATACACACACATACCCACAGTCTACATACCTCACACACACACACACACTAAAGTGCATATTATATACACACACACATATACACACACCCCACAGTCTATATACTTACACACACCAAAGTGCACATTACATACATACATACACATATAGACACACCACAGTCTATATAACACACACACACACACACACACACGCACACACACAATGGTTTGGGCAGTATGAGTTCGTCCAGTGAGATTATGCAGTACATAATCAAGTACTGAAGCCTTTGTTTTGCTTCAGTCTCTTTTAGTTTATGTTTGTGACAAAAGTCAAGGTAGCAGCGGGAATTATTTCTTGTTGATAAAAGCATCAAAGAAAATGAGAGATCCTGTTTTGATATATTTCTAACTCCGGTAAATCTCCGAGACACCAATACAAGGAGCTCACAGGGTAGCTATAGATAATCGACCAAACCTCTTTCTCTTTCTCCCTGGATGGAACCTGGTCCGACAGATTCATGAGACATGAGGCTGTGAGTCAGAGCACAGCTCCAGCCCTCCTGTGACTAATGCTCTCTACCTTCCCATCCTTCCAGGGTGACAGACATTATTCTGTGCGGTAGCAGGGGCAAGGGTGAAAAGCGACGCCTTTAGTCTACATTTCCCATTCAAGCCTTAATCTCCTAAATCTAGAGAGACGTTTCCCCTTTCACCTTCAACTGTGGGTCCCCAAACGGTAGGCGTTAGTTTGCTTGTCAGCAAAGGGACAATTAAGTGGGCGAGCTTTCGGGCTGACAAGAAATCATGGCGTTCGGTGACCATTTAATCTGACCAGTCTCCTCTCGACAGCCCAGATTAGATTACTTCTCTCTGTAGAGCACTTGTCACCCGTCCGGTGGCAGTGAGCAGATCAATCTCACTGATTTCTTCAGGCTTTGCCAGCTAATCCTCGACCAGGTCAGTGGCCGGCTTACTTTAAGCCTCTTGGACAACGTGAGAAAGTCAGGACGGTAAATATAATTAGTGATTCCTTTCTGTGTTTCCTAGTAGACATTTTCTGCCTGAGGAGGCAGAGTGTTGCAGCGAGCAAAGGTGATGGGGTGCGGGCTGCAGGGCAGCAGGAGGAGGAGTTGGGGGAGGGGACCAGCACAGCAAACCCACACTTAAGAGACTTTCCAGCGCCAAGCCTCTGAGCGCTAGCATTATTCAGCACTGGGCGACAGACAGACAGACAGACAGACTTCTACTCTGTACAAAGAAATCATTTTCAGCACTAATTGTGAACTGGGGTGAGCAGTTGCTTTATAAGGTAGAAAGGCAGAAATCTTTCTTTTATTAAATGCTGTGTGGTGGAATACGGACACTTTGGTCTTGTCAGACACTCTCAAACATTTATCTAATTGATTTGGATCAACCTCACCCTACTCCCCCCCCCTCTCAGCCCCTCCCTCTCCTCCTAAGGTATAGTCCCAACTTCTAATGCCCTGTCTTTCCCTCCGTGTGTGAGGCAGTGAGTTTATCGGAGTTTGCCTGGACAGGGGTCATAGGTTATAAACTAGAGCAAAGGCATCCCTCAGTGGCCACCACACTGTAGAAAATTACTCCCTCATGCAACTATGGTCTGTAATCCCCCAGGGACTGTATAGAGTCCTTCCTGAAACCATAAACCCCCTAAAACATAATAATTTGATGCATTACTTCTTTGATTAGCTCAACATAGCTTTATACATTTATTTGTATTGATGACTTTATATCGATGGAGACAAGATCTGCATATGAAGCCAGACTGGCCTTGAGCTCCTGGTCCTACTGCCTCCGGGGCGTTTCGGACACTGCATGCAGCATCATGGCCTTGTTGACACCCCACCCTTGATGAGTTCTTTAGTTTTAAAGAAAGAACAAATACGAAAGCAGTGAGAAAATTTAGAGATGTCCCTTGAGTTTAATACATTATTGCATGCAAGAATTTTAGGTTTCCGCTTACAAAACAGAAATGTCCACCTACCAGTCTGAGCTGAGTCTCTCTGCCTCGCTCAAAACACAAATGAAAACCCAGGTCTTCCCCGGGTCAGCGAGGCTTCGAGAACGCCAGCACTGGCTCACCGTCAGTCCTCACATGTGCCACGCTGTCTCCATTAGGTTTGCTTTGAATTTTATTTCTTTTCAGGATTTTACTCATAGAAAAGTTGGTCTGTTTTCTTCTGCAATGACTTACGATAACCTTGGAATACGTTTCCACTCCAAATGCTGTGTTTTAAGACACATTCTGATGAATTCACAGAGCTATGCCGAAACTAATTTATTTGTCCCACAAACATCTGAATATTTAGTTTGTTCGAGACACTTACTGTATTTTCCTTTTTATTAGTTTTAAGTCAATATACAAAGCATTGGAATTCTTTGTGACATTTTCATACATACTATGTCCTTATTGGCCCAACCGCTCCACCCCTGTCCTCTGGACCCCATGTTTACTGTCTCCCTTTTTCTCCCCTCTCATAGCCCTGGGAGGAACAAGTTATTACTTCATAATAATAAAAACTGGAGTCAGTTTATTCTACAAGCTTGCAAAGCTGAGTGTCACTGACTATAACCAGGGTAGGAGAATACTATTTTATATGTCATCGGCTAACTAGCATTTGTCCTTTTCACAACAAAGATTCTTGGTTCATTTTACATCCTAAGCCTCCTGAATCATGAGCTAGGTCAGTGATCACATCAACCTGAGGGCCACGATGATCAAAAACCACATATTTCCAATGGTCTTAGGAACCCCCCAATCATAAATTCCCCTTTTTGTTTCTACTTCATAACTGTAATTTTGCTACTAGGCAGTGTCTCAGTTCCTAAGACCACCAGAAATGCGTCTTTTCTGATGGTCGTGACCCACAGGTTGAGAAACTCTGAGCTAGCTAAACCTTTTTTCTTCATAAGCCTTGAGTCTTCCATTACAGCAGTATGTGGCCTTCTAATGCAGCTGCAACTCTCTGATAGTTCATTTGGAAATTCTGAAGCCACTGGTGTAGCTAAAACCTTCTCGGAAGTCTCAAATTCTTTCTCCATGCCCACGTCTTTCTCTCTCTATCCCATATCATGGTCTAAAGATGTTTCTGCTCCTTCCCCCTTGTATCTTCCATAGGTATTTCCATCACCAAAACAATTACAATTCTAATCTCATGTTAGCTTTACTCCTCAGAGGACCCAGGCTGCAACTGAACTCTAATATCACTTAGAACTTAGATGGACAATGACCAGGGTAAGGATGACGTTCTTCATCTGTTAAAAGTGAAAATAACAACATTCGTTGGGAATTTAATGGGGGTTACGTGACACATGTCACAGTCGGCAGCCTCTGAGCGCAGTTGACAGATGTTAACAACCGTCTCAGTTTTTACAAACAAGCAAACAAGTGCATTTCCCTGGTACCAGTGAGCATCTTCTGTAACAGTTTATGCAGTGTGGTTGGGCATAGGAGAGGGCACACGATGAATGACAGGGATTCCTAAAGATGAATCTATCACGATCAGAGCCACGGCTTGGGAAATAGCCCCATGACAAACGCTTGTTTCACAACGATGACATGACCTGAGTCCAATCCCCAGAATCTACATTAAAAACTCCAGGTCTGATAGGACAGGACTAAAATGACCGGAATGCTGGAGAAGTGGGCACAGAGCTCTCTGGAACTTGCTGGTGAGCTCCAGGTGAAAGAACTAAACTCAGAACATAAAGTGAAAAGTGACAGGAAATGACAGCAAACAGCACCATCTGGCAACATCTGGACTCCACACAAAGACACACACCCAAATGTGCACACATACATGAACATGTGTGTACACGTGGATACACACACACACACACACACACACACACACACAATGACACTAAAGGCAGATGATTTTGCCTGGGATATTATCCATCTGGCCTAGAACAGAGGCACAAAACCACAATCCTTAGAGGAAAGGATGTTAATATGTATTTATCATATATGTGTATATCATATATGTGTATATCATATACGTGTTAATTATATTACATAAGTAAGTTATGAGTCAAGGTTTTCAAAGTCAAAGATGCATGACTCCTTTCAACTAACATCTCATAACCTCAGGAAAATCTACTTCAAACCTCTGCCTGTTTGCTAGTGTGAAAGCTTCTAACTATTTCCCAGCACATGAAAGTTCAGAGAGGCAGGTTGGGGGAGAAAGCTGCTGATAGACACATTGTCCGGAAGCAGCAACAAAACTACAATAGTATCCAATGGGGATGGTCACAGGGACAGAAAGGAGGAAAGAAACAGTGTGTCTTTATTGCTACAAAATATAAATAGAGAAACTGATTTAGAGCAATCAGTCAATTCTGTGGAAGGTGACATCTATGTTACTTAAAATCTCTATGTTGGGCAATTAAAATTATAGAGTCTCTGAGAAAATGGCTGAGGTTGCGTCTAGTTTGCTTTCTGTTGCTAGCATAAACACCATGACCAAGAGCACCTTGAGGAGAAAAGGGTTTATTTGGCTTACATCACCAAGCAGAGCTGAAGCTGGGACCCAGGGCAGGAGCTTGCAGCAGAAGCCCCTGGAGGAACACTGCTTGCTGCCTTGCTCGCTCTGGCTTGCTAAGCTAGCTCTCATACAACCCAGGCCTATTTCCATAGCAATGGCATCACCCACAGTGAGCTGAGCCCTCCTGCAGCAATTAAGACCATGTCTCACAGACATGGCCTCAGGCCAATCTAATCAAGACAGGTTTTCAGTTGAAGTTCTCTTTTCCAAGGTGATTCAAGGTTTGTGTCAAGTTGACAAGCTGAAGATAATTATAACATAGCCCTTAAAACTTTACTAATTCTATCCATAACACATACACAAACATCATACATCTTATAGATAATTAGATAGATTAGATAGATAGATGATAGATAGATAGATAGATAGATAGATAGATAGATAGATAGATAGATTCATAAATGCACACAGGTACATAAATTCACAGATACATAGATAGATGGTAGATTGATAGATAGGAATATAGATGATAGATTTATAGATAGAGATATTTAACTTAAAAAGCCCGAAGAAACTAGAAGAGAACAAATGTATCTCAAATAATAAGTGCTAGATATGACAAACCTATAGCCAGCATTTATAGTAAATTACAATGTAAATGAAAATCATATTCTCTAAATCAAGAATCAGACAACCATGCCCACTCCCTTCTTTCCGAATATGGTGCTTAGATAGTCTTATCTAAAACAACAGACAAGAGAAAGAAAGAAAAGTATCAAAAATAGGATATAAAGAAGGTATGTTATCTACAGATACCATCACCCTGGAGTTAAAAGACCATATAGACCATAGCAAGAAACACTTAGATTTGATAAATACTTTTAGAAAAATAGTAGGATACAAAAGTCAGTATACAAAAAGGAACAGTAACACACACACACACACACACACACACACACACACACACTAGTAAGCTTGGCTTGATGAAAAAATATATGGGTAAAAACACCATTCTTAATATCTCCAGCAAGAGACTAAGAGGTGAGGCTAGTCAAGGAGGTGAAATATCTCTACAAAAAAAAAAAAACAAAAACAAAAAAACGTTAAGACACTTAAAGAAATTGAAGAAGACACTAGAAGATTGGAAGGTCCTCCATACTTGTGGGTCTGCTTAATCAATATTGTGAAAATCGCCACATTGCTGAAAGTTAATACAGGTTCTACGCAGCACACATCAAAATTCCAATAACGTTTTCCACAGGATTAGAAAAAAAATTTTAATTTGTATGGGAACACAAAGACCCTGAATCACCAAAGAAAAATATTAAGCAGAAAGAATAATGCTGAAAGCCTCACAATATTTAATCTCAAATTATACCACGGAGCAATAGTGACAAAACCAGCTTGGTACTATCACAAATACAAACATGCAAACCACAGAATTTAATAGAGAACCCAGAAATAAGCCCACTCATTACTGCCTCTTGGTTTTTGACCAAGTTGTCAAAAGACTACACTGAACAAAGATAACTTCCTCAACAAATACTGTTGGCGAAAGTGGAGAGCCACAAATAATAATGAAAACCTATCCACATTCCTCACCTTGTGCAAAACATTGAATCAGACCTCAACAGAAGGCTTTGGCTCTGGTAAAGGGGAACACGGGAGAGGAGTTCTGCCAAGGACTCCAGGAACTCAGGAAGCAATAGTAAAAACGTATCATGGGATTGAATGAAGTATCCGTGTTTCATCACAGCAAAAGAAACAGTTGCACGGTGAAGAAAAGTCTAAAGACAGAAGAAACGGTCATTGTCAGCTACACCTCAAATGAGATTAGTTCCAGAGGAAAAAAAGTAACCCAAAAATTTAAACACACAAAAATCAACGGTCAAGTGACCGCCATAAACACGTCTCTAAAGAAGACACAGAAGAGTAAATACATGAAAAATGTCCAACATCCTTAACCATCAGAGAAAGGCAAATTAAAGCTACTTTGATGTTCCATCTCAAGCCAGCAAGAAAGGCTGCTCTGCAGAAAACGATCATCAGAAACCCCAGTTAGGACAGAAGGTGGAGAACAAACCTTTACCACCACAGGTGGGAATGGGAACTGAGCACTGCGGAGGTCAGGGTGAAGGTTCCTCGACAAATTGTAGAAAGAAGCACGAGCCACATGACCCAGCTCATCACCTCTGGCCACACACCCGAAGGAATCTGTCACTGGAATTCCATGGACACTTCCACATTCATTTTTGTCACACTCTTTTAATAGTCAAAATATAACATCAAACCTATGAGATCAGCCCAGATGCCCATCAGCAGACGGATAGTTTTCACTGAGGTACAGGGGAGCTATATAGTCATTCGTATATAACTGCCAATCAAATGTCATTTTCAGGAAAATAGGTAGATATTAAATGAAGTAAGCCAGAATCAGGAATACAAATACTACATGTCTATCCCATACATAGAATCTAGCTTTATATAGGTCTATCTAATAGCTTTATGACATCCATATATACACATATGTATATATGTATGTGTGTGTATATATATATGGATTTATATCTATAGAGATGAATACATGATGGAAGGAAGGGGCCTAAAGTGAGGAGAGGGGAGAATGAGAAAGGGTAATTAACAAAATTGGGAGAAAAAGACAGATACCACATGTTTCCAATCACACAAATAATCCAGATTTAGGTATACATTCACACTTGTGCAAATTCTCATGTCTACAACATTTTTGGCATTTTCCCCTCTTCAACAGATAGATCTCTCTAGATGTCTTCTAATATTTATATAATTTTTTTAAAAAACATATTCATAGATTTTTAAACAAAACAAAGGACCTCCCTCTCCCAAAATAAAAGATAAAAGCCCATGTGAGCCCTTTGTCAATGCTACATTTAAGGAGAGTGGGAACCAAGGAAACGGTGCTGTTCCGTTTTAGACACAGGAAATGGTTGTGAAGTGTGTACATGCCACTACCATTGTGGAAGTGCAGCTTTGAGGAAAACCTGGAGTCAGTTGGACAAGCAGCTACAGAATGGCGGAAGGGGGACCTGCTCTAAATGGGTCTAAACGCTCTAGCGGCAGGCGTGGGTGGGCACGGTTTACAATGCACGTGGTAAAGTGAAGTAATGCGGAGCTTCGGAGATGCAGACATGTTTCTGCTATGAATTCTCTTCCAGCAAGCTCAGCTGGCTACAGCTCAGTGCTTGTACCTGTGGCTTAACTCAAATCTGTGAAATAAAAAAAGAAGCCAAATCTGTATGGTGTTCAAAGTGTCTCTAGTGACTAGTTGTGTTGTAGTGACCTCATGTTCTAGACTACAGCGCCCCGGGGTTCTAGACTACAGTGCTCTCATGTTCTAGGCTATGGCACCCTTGTGTTCTAGACTACATCGACCTCGTGTTCTGGACTACAACGGACCCCCGTGTTCTAGACTACAGACCCCGTGTTCTAGATTACAGACCCCCATGTTCTAGAGTGTGGCACCCTCGTGTTCTAGACTACAGTGATCCCTGTGTTCTAGACTACAGCGCCCGTGTTCTAGACTATGGCACCCCCCATGTTCTAGACCACAGCAACCTCGTGTTCTGGGCTACAACGGACCCCATGTTCTAGACTATGGCGCCCTTGTGTTCTAGACCGTGGCACCCTCGTGTTCTAGACTACAGCAATTTCCCCGTGTTCTAGACTACAGTGCCCTCGTGTTCTAGACTACAGCAGAATTCATGGATATGTTAGTCCCATCGGGAAATTTTTCATCGAAAAAAGAAATTTGTTGAGAGGTAAGAGAATCTGTCATTGAATTAACTTTTTTTAATGGGGCAAGGAGCTAGAGAGATGGCTCAGTGGTTAAGAGCACTGGAGACTCATACAGAGAAGCCACGTTCCATTCCCAGTTCCCACAGGACAGTTCACTTCAGTTCTGGGGGATCTGATGCCCTCTTCTGGCTCCTGGGGGCACTACACAAAAGTGGAACATGCACATACAGACAGGGGAAACACCCACAAACATAAAGTAATAAGATAATTATTTAAATGGCGGGAAAAAAAGTTGTTGTTTAATCCTCTGGATCAGCCTGGTACACTTAGTTTATAGAGAAGGACAAAAAAAAAATCTGAAGCTCGCTTCAACATCATCTCATAACCAGGCACTGGTGGAACACCTTCAGTTCTAACACTGGGGAGGCAGAGGTAAGCCGAGCTCTGACTCCGAGGCCAGCCTGGTCTACAGAGCAAGTTCCATGACAGCCAAAGCTACACAGAGAGACCCTAACTCGAGAAACAAAGAAAGAAAAAGGAAAAGAAAGATTAATTTTTCTCATTTCATTTCTGATTTAGCTAGTATCAACTAATTTCCTAACGCTATAGATAAAACGGCCAATTAATTCCTCTTTGATTCTAAAAATGTACATCCTTTTTCCCTTACATTTTCTACAATCATGTTTCCATCGGGGCCCCATGTCCCAGAAACCTGAGGGGCTGGATCACTGAGAGAACCGAGCTCAGCTACAGTCTCTCTTGGACATTGCTAAGGGGAAAGACATGGACTCTAGTCCTACAGCACTCTTTACCTCTTCAGGGCCTCAGTTTCCTTCAGAGATGATGGGATTAGACTGTAAATTTCCTCCTAGTAAAGTGCTTTCGAGAGAAAATTATATGGACTGCAAACCCACCTGGACAGAGTGCAGCCACTAAACCAGACCTTCCTATGGTATTTTCCACAGTCACCTCATTTAATTGGATGTATTTGCACCCCGTGGCATACTGCAAATCGCTCCCCATTGGCTCAGGGATTCCCCCTCCATGCCACTTGATAGTTTCCCAGTACCCTTTGGAAAATGAGACTTAACCAAGCATTTCCAGAAAGGTCTGAAGAGACGTTACTGCTCACACATGTAACTGGGAAAGGCCGCAGCAGGACTGAACTGGTGGTGAATAAATTGAGCAGACCGGCTGCTGAACTTCTCAGCTACAGAAAGCTGTGTCCCTTGGGTGTAGTTATTAGCTTTGTCTGGCTTCCTCCCATTCTACAGAACGAACTGGTTTCAGGAGCAGGCTGACCAAAGAGGCCACAGGGAAAAGCACCTAAACACGTCAGCTTGAAGGAGACTAGAACTTCACCCTCTGCTCCCTCTGAGCTGATAACCATTCCGAAAACCTCCAGTTCTTGGCACAAAGACGGAGTGAGCCTCTGATGAGTTTCAGGAAGGATCCCAGTTGTGGCTATACCTGTTCTGCCTGCCGGCTCGGCCTTGGATCTGGCTGACTGCAGAGTGAGAGACCTTTGGCTGTTATTTCAAGCTCTTGGAACAGAGGGCAGACTTTGTCCCCTCCCCCAAATTGGAGATTTCGATTCAAAGGAGTTTAGAGTGGGATACCTTGGTTTTGGAACGCCGAGAAGCAGACAGGAAAGGTGATTTGGTGACAAACACAACACTGAGTGTCAGGGGTCTGCGTGACAATGTGCACCTTTGGGGCTTTTGGGGCACGGTTGCAGTGGAATGCACAGCTGTGTGCTTGTGCCTCTAGTGCAGCTTACACAGCAGTCTTAGACCTCGGATTTAAAGAGATGAGACTCTCGAGGGCTGTTGGTGGTGAGAGGGAGGCCACAGTTCATGGTGGTTCCACCACATATGGGCAGCTGTTTTTATACAAGGGGCCGGTTTTCCCAACCAGGGCTTCCCATGCTTTAAATAAAGCCACGCAGGCCACTGAAACTTCTGGAAGCTGGCCGTAGCAGCTTAACCTTGAGCTACCCACCGGATGTAAACTATGTGCAGAATGTTTGTTACTGTGGTTGTTGATCTTACCGCTTTAAATTATGAATCCAGGCATTGCCCTTAACGTACACAACAAACGTGTTTGTGTGATGTAAGGCTTTGGGGAACCTGTGTTGAAGTCTTAGCTTTAAGTGAGGGCCGTGTATGGTGCCTTCAAGAACAGAAAATACCCATTCTTTCTGAACCGTCCTAAGGATTCAACACATTTCAAGGACAATGTCGGGTCAGACTCTGGTAGGGAGGCTTCTGCAGCTAGAGCAGAGCAAAGCTAGTGTAAGAGTTCTTGTGGCTAAGAGATTTTACAACAGAGGCATAAGGTCCATCGTGGGGAGAATGAAGAGTACGTGCCTAGGACTATCCACAGGAGATTATCATCACAACCAGGGAAAGTGTAGCCAGACCATTTCCCACAGAAGGACCTAGAAGCCCCTCCTAGTGAGCAATGCTGAGCCTTCACAGGCAGAGGAGAGTGTGCACTGACAGATGATGTTCCCTTCAAGAGCTGACCTTCCTGCTAAAACTGGAACCATGTGGGTGACCAGTCCCTATGGAAACCCATTTCTCAGATCCTGGATCCTGAGAAAACTGTCCGGAATGGAGAGCAGCAGACAGAGGTCAGCATCCCCACCTGATCTCAGGGACTGAGTAGCTTCTGGAATTTTTGGCGCTGTCAAATATTGACTGTCCCCTGAAAAATCCCCCCCCTGGATCCAGGCATGGTTTTGTGACTTTGGTGGAAATGGAGCCCATGTCATAATAATCTTTGAAGCTTCCTTTAAAGAGGCTGGAGAGACGGCTCAGTGGTTAGGAGCACTGTCTGCTCTTCCAAAAGCCCAGGGGTTCGATTCCCAGCACCCACATGGCAGCTCACAGCTGCCTGTAATTCCAGTTCCAGGGGATCTGACACCCTCACACAGACATACACGTAGACAGAATGTCGATGAACATAATACATAAATAAATAATTCATTTTTAACTTAAAAATTTTTTTTAAGAAACTCAAGGCACATCAGAAACTTGACATTGGATCCGTGCAATATCTGAGGCTATGGGGGAACCACACACATCCCATGAGCCATGAGAAACACTGGTGCTGCAAATAACTGCTGTTTTCACAGCTGTCAGGCACCCCATGCTGACACTGACCAAACTAGACATTGGAGAGCGTTGAGTTTTTGGTGGCTTTTTTTTTTTTTAAACTAATTTCTTTGAAATCATAGAAGTCAAACAATCTGAGTTTGGTTTTCTGTTTGAAAGCTTAGGTTCACATTCTAACTTTTGCAAAGGTGTGTAGACGGAGAATTTTATTTAAATTTAGGAAAACCTAGTTTGAGCACTGGAATAGCCTCATATGCTCACTCAGTATCTTTTCTAACCCTACCCAATAACCTTGCACAATGAATGTGGATAAAATCTGGGCAGAAAATGGGAAGTCACAGAATCACACTTTGAGATGTGTCACATACACAATGTCTCTCTTAGACATTTGGGGTAGGGGGAGACGCCTCCCATGAGCAAATTCAGACAGTGCCAATAAAGTGTTCAGACAATCGTCTCATGACAGTGGAGCAAAGCTACCTCCATAGGCTGCAGATAATCCAAGTAAAACAGCAGCAGCCTGCATTCCTCAGACAGTCTGTGAACCCAGAGAAAATGGGGCAGGCTTTTTCAGTCTTTACCTAAGGACCAATTTTCTGAAATGATGTTTTTCCAAGGTTTCATACCCTAAGAGTCAGTTCTCTTACTGGGGAATTTGAGAGGAATTAGGTAGGTAAGGCTCAGAATGCTGTCCCAACTGCCTGGCTTCTGACCCAGTGACAAGGAACCGAGGTACATGTTTTGCATTTCAAAGCAGGCCTGGCCTTCCAAGTTCTCTCAGCATTCACCAGTTCCTACCTGGCATACCCTGCTCCTAGCCCTAAACTTTTCAGTCCAAGGTCTCAGAGGCTCTTCCCTACAGAATCCAGACATTTGTCCTCCCTCCCTCCCTCCCTCCCTCCCTCCCTCTCCTCCCCACCCCACCTTGGGGCCAGTGAACTCACCAGAGAGCAGCTTTCCAGTAAACCTGCCTTTAGTATATTCTAATCTGGCTTGAGAAATAACCTATCACCAGCATTCGTGAGGAAGTCCTTTAGATTTTGTTATAAACCGGGGAGCTTCCCAAAAAAGAATTTTCGCATTTTGAATTTTCTCTTCCTGGGACTGCTGTTTGCAATTAATCTATGCTCGTTTTTTGCTACTTCCTTAAGTTCACTTCAAAATATTTTTTAATGATCACAAAGGATAAAGGCAGTATTTTGATCTCTATATCTTCACACATACACACACACACACACACTCTCAGGAAAGGAAACCCAAGACCTCGTTCATCGGGTTTTCTTAAGGATGTACAGGATGAAGGAAAAGGACATCCTCTCTCTATTTAGTCCGTTGAGGATCGATCCCAAAGAAAGACAAAGGCATCGTGCTTCCCTCGAGTTAACGAGCTAACAAGAATAAGAGCAGAAGTAGATACACCATGCTCAGGGTCTCCAGTCCACCGCCCACAGGTTTTATGTGTGTAAAGGACACTCTGTGGAGCATTTTTGAGCGTCTGAGCTTCAGGGGCCGAGCATTCCTGTCTGAAAACAAGCGTCAGATCAGATAAAAGTTAGGAAGAAACCAAAAGTTGGGGCTGAGCTAATGCATGGGAGTGCAGCAATGGCGCCGCTTGGTCCCTGGAAAGTAACCACCCGTGCTCCCCGCCTCTCCCTCCACACTCAGCATCTGTGTCAGCCTCGAGCATCCAATGTGACTGTCAGCAAGATGGCGGTGTACAAAAGCAGCCAGAGCGCTGAGGCAAACCGAGGAACGAGAGGGAGGCGGAGCTTCATCCCAAATGCGCTTGACCCCAGAAGCCCGCCTCCATCTCCTTAGAGACCACGCCAGCAACTCTACTGGCTTATTTAAGGTTTAAAACATTTGCTTTCCTATGACACTGGCCAACTTTCCGAGTCAAGTAAATCTGTTCTTCCACCTAAAGTTTAATCACGCCCAGGGTTTTCCTAAAGTGCAGCCATTAGCTGAAGCTAGGGGTACAGGTCAGAACCCAGGGGTTAAAGCCCCACCTTCCTTCTCGTTTCTAGTGTTTCCTGTGATCCATGCTTTCAAACAGTGGGGACAGACAGTTCCGTCCCAGTAAAAACCCAACCAGCTTAGCCCCCTTCAGATAACTGTGTGAGCTATTTACACAGCTGCTTGTTGTTTTCTGGTTCGTTAGTTTGAGAAAGGGGCTTGCTGCATAGCCCAGCCGGCATGAAGAATGTGGCATTCCTCCTGCCTCAGCCTCCCAAATGTTAGGATTCCAAGCATGGACAAGCCGAACTGTTCTATGTCAGAAAAAGATAAATGTTGACTTTGTTTCCGCGCTTAACACCCACAAGGAGAAAACTCCATGCTTCTTTGTTTTGTCTCCAAGTGGCTTCAGTACAAAGCAAGGTGTGATTTTCATACATGGAAAAGCATTTCTTCAGATTTTAGCACTGCCCAACTGTTGCCAGCATCAGACTCTCTCTGCAAGATTTCAATCGTGAACTAGAAAGACATCCCAATATTGAAAATAACCAGAGCGCCCTGACCCGCCCCCTCTCCAACCACAGATAAAGACCTAGATGACACGAGAACATGCAAACTAGAGAAGGTTCATGAGTGCCCAGAAGCAGGGGTGAACCAGAATGGAAATGGTATCTGGCTGTCATGAGCTTTCAGAGTTGTAATTAAATATAATAATCCCATGCTACACACACAAACGTGAGCACGCACGCACACACACACACACACACACACACACACACACACACACACGCACGCACTATAAGCAAGTTTCTGAGCCATAGTCTAGCTTAATCATACATCCACACTGGTTGTTGACTGATCGACTCTACAGAATTCAAGGGACTTAAGGTGCTACACTCTTCCACATAATTTTGTCTGTAACTTTTTAGTCCTTGTCACTCATGCACAACACACCAAAAACACATTCTCCCACCTTTCAGAGTTTGGACGTAAAATGCAGTAGGAAGAATTCCCCTAAGACTCTAACTCCTCTCTTGGGGGTCAGAAGCGAACCCCAGGTGAGCACAATTCACTCCCACTGGAGAGCATGAATTGTTTTCCGTCTCCCCCTTCCTCCTCTCCTGGTTGAACTGCCGACAATCTTCCCCCATTATCTTGGTCAGATGAGAAAAGGTGAGTTAATCTGCAGAAATCTCTTGACAAAATCCATGCCTACTGTGTTCCGTCCTCAGGTAATTGGCTCCGGCAGGACGCACTTGCCTCTGAATGGGAGTTCACACTAGAAGCTCTTATTCATAATTGATGCTGACATTGAATACAACCTCTCGCCGGCATAATAATCCACTTTAAATCCAGAGGCACGGAACTGGCGGGTTTCGGGCTTAGTCTGTGTGCACCTCACCCACCTGAATACATCTGCGACCTCTGGCTCGCTGCAATACTGTTTTCAGAGGACAAAAAATCAAACATGATCTCCACATTCACCAACCTTTAGAAGGAAAACTACCAAAGACAAAATCAAACCACTGCATCAAACTTAACACCGCAGCGACCTAGCAAAACACAGCATGCACACGAAAGCCGGCGTTTGCCTCATCAGAAAGTCATAGAGCCTCACAATTCTATTTGGTAAAAAATAAAGCTCACAGCTTTACCCTAACAGCACTGGCATAAACCTTTTCTTCAAGACTGGGATTTTTAGTTGGACTTTTGTGGCTTGCCTAAACTGTTACTGTTTACTTTCGACATATACAACGAACGAATAAATTGTATGTGGGTACTCACAGCACAGATCTTAACATCAGACGAGGAGGCTGCAGACTGAACGCTACTACTGGAGAGAGGCGCTCTATTTTCCTTGCAAAATAGCACCCCCTAGTGGCAGCTCCGAAAGGATCGAGGCGTGCGGGCCGAGCACGTGATAGGATTTGTTTACTATCAAATTACGCAATGTCAAAACACTCTGGCGAGAACAAAAGCTGAGGGTGGAGGTGACCCGCACCGGTTCTGTGTTCTCCCGGCGTCAATCTGGGGTTTGTAAATAAAAAGATGTTTAAACAGCGTTCCCAGGTCTCATCTGGAAGGTGTGTCTGATGAAAATATAAGCTTCCCACGTACCATTTTATCATTTCTATTATTATTATTATTACTATTATTATTATGCAATTATCGTCGCTAATAATACTAACGGAAAAGTTACCATTTACTAGAAAACATTCCTGGTTTTACATACTAAAACTCACTATGAGCGTGGGAACGAAGCTCAATTGACAAGAGCACTTCCTACCTTAGACGAAGTAGGTCCGCGCCCCCGAACTCAGCCAAACGGAGCCTGCTGGCGCACACCTGTATCCCGAAGATTTGAGAGGTGGAAACAGGAGGGTCAGAAGTTCTCTATCATCCACAGCTACACTGTAAGTTCAAGGCCAGCCTGAGCTACCTGAGAGCATGCCTCAAGCAACCAAACAAACCCGCCCCTCCGGGTAAGCGAGTAAATAACCCTAGGCTTAGTCCCAACTGAGGTCTACCTATCTATATATAACATGAGCTGCCCAGTCTCAGTAGGAAGAGGGAGAGGAAGAACTACGACTGTGTTTTTAATATTTACAAACTCTCACGACCCTGAGGTTGACAAGCGGAAAAGACAGCTAGTTACTTCCAAAATCTAGTCTCGTCAGAGTGTAAAACCCAGTGTAAATGAAGGTGACAGAGGTGAGTAAGACTTTTAGTACAGGTAGCAGTTTGGCTTTAAGTTTAGGTTAGAAATACAACCACTTCTTGTCATTAATAAAAGTCAAATGACAGTGGTAGCAGAGAGAGAGAGAGAGAGAGAGAGAGAGAGAGAGAGAGAGAGAGAGAGAGTCTAGGAAGCCAGTTTCTCTCCTTGAGTTTTACCATACACTGGCTCACATGCTGTATTCTAGTAAAATAGAGACAGATACATTCATTCAACTAGGCTTTTGACACATTAATCCAATATTGTCAGCATCACCTCAGTTCTCATGGTTGTCAATGAACCAAGCCCTTGGTACTAAGCCAGTTACTGTGTGAATATCAAAAGTTATCACACACACACACACACACACACACACACACACGAAGACCCCTGAGCGAATTTTCCATAGCTTCAAAATGTATCTAGTCCATTCTTAACGTCGTACGAGATCCCCAGAAGATAAACGCTTTCTTAATGTTTATGTAAGGTTCTCAAAGGACCAAGAGAAGAGCAAACCAAAGAGTATTTACTAAAGTAACTAGCGTTCTGTGTCTCCTGCATGTTTCACTGTGGCATCGACTGCATAAACCCTTTTGTTTGGCTTCTTAAGAACATGGTGGGGATGCCTCTCCAGCCCACACGGGCCTTGGTTCCACCGCATAGCTAACCGGTCCACGGGACCTGAGCCGCGGCAATGCGTATCACCTCCCTGCCCAGCCCACAGCAAACCTTTCTGGTTCCGTGTTCCTTTGCCCTCCGAGTGTCTGTCTGGACAGCCCGTGCTGGGAAGGCATATCAAAGCATGAGATTCAGACAGCTAAATATCCCACATACTCACAATAAGTAGCATTCAACCTGAGTCAGACCTGACCCTATCTCACCAATCACCAATCACAAGCCCTGTGCTCTTTGTTGCGTCGATGGTCCATCCCTTCCACTCTTCCCATAACAGAGCGTGTTCCTCCGTACTTTTGTCACCGCAAACCTGAATTTTTGAAGACTCATTTTGCAGTTGTGTGTGAATCAGACTCCATTTACACGGAATGCCTTGACACTGCACCCAGCTGAAGGGCAAGCCCCTTATTTTGATTTCATGGCGAAGATGAAAAAATATGGTCGGAACGACACCCTAATTAGAAAAGCTTCTATTTGGGGAGTCCAGCTACTTTTATTGACCCACGAAACCATTTCACTAAATCTTCTATCAGTGAGCTGAGAAAGTGTGATTCTCTTACAGAAAAGTGGGGGGGGGAGGGGGGATGACCGAGACAAAGAACATGGTGCCCACGCTGCTTCTGCTCAGCAAAGCCATACGGAATCCTGTCACGTGACCAAAGACGACATCACAGGATGGAAAGGCGCTCGAGCTCTGCGCTCAGTGAGCATAGGAAACCGGGTCAGGTGCAGGTAGCAGTCCGTGCCGCCGTGCCAACTCTGAACAGCGTGGATGACGCATTAGAATCTAGCCAATTCTAAATAAATATTTTTTCACTTGTGCTTTTCTGTGTCCCTTCAATTTTTGCCTAAACATCAGAAAGAATTCTGTCTACCAGGGATCAAACACAGTATTTTGGAGGTCGAACAGGGGAAATGCTTTCAAGACTATGACAAAGTTAAAAGGAAAATAACCGCAATTGAATTATGGGAAAGGTAACAGAGACATCACGAGTGGGGAAGGGATGTGATGGGGCTATGAACTGAAGATAGAGAATGAATTGCCACTTGAACAGAAATTAGATTCCTAAAACACTCTTGACACACGTGCAAACACACACACACACACACACACACACACACACACACACACTTAGATTTTCTTTAAACTATGGGTTATAAGACAGCTCAGTGTCAGCACATAGGGTTTGTCAGTGAATGCAAAGAAGAACAAACGAAAGATGTGTTGGTCAATGAACAGCAGAGGAGAGGGGTGTGGACAAGGAGTCGGGCTGAGGTACAGCACCTTCCTCACCACAGATGGCATTTGCTCGTCATTTCCTTGTCACAGAGCCCTCTTAGGTTTGAAAGGAAATTCCTTCTCAAAGGTGTGACCAATGGGTCTCTGGTTGTTAATAGCTTCACCAACTTGGGCATATTGAGCCCAAATTTTGTTTCAAATATTCTGGATCATTCCGATTGGAAGCATCCAAAGAGATGGTGCCTAACTCTGATAAGTTTGTTTCTGTTGTCTTATAAAACACTGGTCGGGAGCCCTCTGGGAAAGGTGAAGGCTAGCAGGGGACTTCCCTGGAGGTGGCTTTCCGTGGCTTAGGATGGGTGAGCTCCAGCTCCGAAAGGCAAGGTCTCAAGAGACTTCATCCCAGAATTGCTTCTTGTAGCTGATATGCCTTTCCTGTCACTACTACATCAGCTAAGGACTCTCCCGGGCAAAGCCCATGCTATTGAGCAGATTTCCTGCAGATCAACATAAAAATGAGCTTTCATGAATTAATGCTGCTCTGATTTATTAAGGAGACTATACAATTCCTGGTTTGATTCAAATAACTTTAGGAAGAAAGTTTTAAAAGGTGGTCTTAGTTGCTTTGCTTGAAAGAGGTAATAAAATTAGGATCAAGAATAGAATGTGCCCACTTCTCTTCTTCTTTTTTTAGATTTATTTGTTTTTATTTATATAAGTACACTGTCGCTGTCTTCAGACAAACCAGAAGAGGGCATCGGACCCCATTACAGAGGGTTGTGAGCCACCATGTGGTTGCTGGGAACTGAACTCAGGACCTCTAGAAGAGCAGTCAGTGCTCTTAACCACTGAGCCATCTCTCCAGGCCCTTACTTCTCATATGGTAAGTAAAGGCTGCATAATAACAAATACAGTGAGCTTTCATAATCACACTTAAAAAGAAAAATAGGCTTGGGACAAATCTGTGTTCAAGGAAAACATTTAGGGCCAAGCATAAAGCCACAGGTATGCAGTATGGTAAAGTGAGGGCAGTAATAAAACTGTGGCCCAGCAAACACCAAAATATCTCTTTGAAAATCTGATTTCTCAGAACTCAAGTTGCATAGTTCGGTCACATTGAATTTTTGATAAACTAATGAATGATGAATGAATGAATGAATGAACGAATGAATGAATGAGAAACTTCTCTATTTCCTATTATTTTATTAACTCATTTGACACTTAGGAAATTCCATAGTCTGACTCAGTTTCCTACTTTTTCTTTGGATAACCAAGATGTGGCATGCACAGTGAGTGAAATTATAGAACAGTAGGAGAACTAAAGATTCTCCTCTAACAAGTGAGCGCAGAT
>NC_046164.1:12337388-12384888 GCF_011064425.1 Rattus rattus | reverse complement strand
GAACTTAAGTGATGTTTAAGTTACAGGACAGACGCAGCCCCTCCTCATATAGCTCGCCGAAAGTCATGGGGGTATTTAATAATACTTATTTATTACTGTTGCTGTAAAATTATAAAAAAAATGCTGCCTTTTACCCTGCACTAGGTCTGGCACCTTGATGCCCCAAGACATCTGTTGAATATCTTTATCTCAGTCAGCAAAGCCTCTCACCTGCTTTGCTCCATCCCACATCAGACTGCCAATGGCTACTCTCTGAACCTGGCAACAATCTCTCTACCCATCTAGTTCCCAAGGCAGGTTGCCACCATGCCAGACATACACATCCCAATCCCATGGTGGTCTAGTGTCTCCAGGCGCACATACTCTCTTGAACTTAAATCGCCACATGAAAGAACACACAACACAACAACCTCTGATCCAATTGATAAGATATAATTGCCCACCTAGACATACAGAGCCCTGTACACATCCATCCCTTAAGAATATTCATAACAACCTGTAAATGTGCAGAGAGGAATCTTAACACCTGCCTCCATGTTCTCTCTGCTGCTTCTCTCTCTTCGAGTTCCAGTCTCCTCCTCCTCCCTCAAACTTCTCTCCCACCTTCTTGTCCAATGACAGGCCTCGTTCTATCTTGCGCCTGCCTTCACTTGTATGATGTCATCCTACATGTTACCATGGTTCCACAGCGTGTATCCAACTTATCTGAGAGAATTGAGGGCACTTTCAAGTAAAAGAAGCCCATACCAACTACATGTGCTATTCTTGAAGATGCCTTCTGCATGTTGGGATAGTATGTCCGCCAGTTGTAATTACAAGACGTCCTATATGTTTACTGTGGTAAAAGGTATTTGAAGAATGAAGACTCAAAATAACCAAGCAAACATTGCTGATTTTGCACTCAACAGGTATGGATGACTAAGGTCTTTATGTGTCCTTGGTTACCAGGGTCTTGAGAGACAAGATCATACTCAAGGGATGAACTGGAACTGGACCAGCCAATGGTGGTATCCCAGTCCCCTTGGAAGGGGTTGGTTCAGATGGGAATGTGACTGTGGTGGTTTGTATATACTTGGTCCAGGAAGTAGCACTATATGGAGGTGTGGCCTTGTCAGAGGAGGTGTGGCCTTGTCAGAGTAGGTGTGTCACTGTGGGCATGGGCTTTAAGACCCTCAACCTAGCTGCCTGGAAGTCAGTGTTCTGCTAGCAGCCTTCAGATGAAGATGTAGAACTCTCAGCTCCTCCTGCACCATGCCTGCCTGGATGCTGTTATATTCCTGCCTTTAATGGACTGAAACTTTGAACCTGTAAGCCAGCCCCAATTAAATGTTGTCCTTATGAGACTTGCCTTGGTCATGGTGTCTGTTCATAGCAGTAAAACCCTAAGACAGTGACCAAATTCCAGTGGATGAGACCAGCAGGTTAATCTGCATTTCTAAAAATAGTTCCCTTTGGTAATAATAATGCAAGAAAAAACTCTACCCTCTTCTCTTCACTGTCTGTTGTCTGTCTATCTATCATCTATCTATCTTCTATCTATATATCTACTATCATCTATCTACCTATTTATCTATTATTATTCTGTGTGTGGTGCATGCAGTAGGAAGGTTTTTATTCATTTCAGGAATTTAAAAAAAAGAAAAACAAATAAAAAACCCAGGTCCTAAGGCTTGTGTTATGGCTGTCAATAAAGTGTTTTCCACAAATCACACGAACCCTGAGTTCCATCCCCCAAATCATGTTTCAATCAGCCAGGCATGGTGGTACATGCTTGTAGCAGCAGATCTTCTGAGGAAGAGAAAATCCTTGGGTTCCCCTAGGTAAGCAATTTCAGCCTTATCAGCAAGCTCCAAGCCAGTCAGAGACCCTGTCTCAAGAAACAAAATAGACTGATCTGAAGAAATGACACCCAAAACTGACCTCTGACCTCCCTCCCCATATACATGCACTCACACAAATATCACACACACACACACACACACACACACACACACACACACACACACACGGGTCCTTAAGGACATTATAAAGTTACCTCATCAGTGAACACTGGAACTTACCTAACTCCTGTCTTCCCATAATCTAGGGAGTTACACCCTGTGTACAAACAAGGACAGTCATATTATGTCATCCTTACTACATCCAGGACTTGCTATATGTAAGGACATGCTATACATAACACACAGAATTGGAGCATGGACCCTGAAGCAAAGCACAGTTCCCCATTGACTGGATTTACATTGGAATAGAGATAATTACCTGTCTAATTTCTTCTCTCTGGCTTTCCTATATACTATAAATTAATCCCAGTTGGGTACATTAGCATGCTTTGTACAAGAGAAGTAGTACATTGTGTTTTGTTTAGAAATAGAACCAGAGGGCCTGTGAGCGAAGTGTGAAATGAGGGCTAAGGACTTGACTCTTTAATTCAAGTCCTTATATACTGGCTGATCAGATAATTTCTTCTTCAATATAGGACTTCTCCAAGTGAAAAGAACCACTACTCTGATGACCAAAATTATAATTAAAGTTACATAACTTTAGAAGGGTTTGTTGAAAAGCAATGGGCTCTATTTCAAAAACGTTCTCAATATTTAAATCGTATATTAACACAAATGATTAAAAATATTGACATTGATTATTTGATTATTTCAAAACAAAGTAAGCATACCGTGTTGTCTGGGTGTGCATGTACACCATCTGCCTCACCAGCACGTCTCTGACACACTCGTTCCAATTTGCATGTTTTTTTCTTCCCTTGTCTCAAAAGTACCTGCATCTGCTTTGAATTTGCTTTTTCAGAAGTGACAGATTTTATTTCTAAATAAAATCTAAATAAAAGTCATACTGAATGAGTTTTTTCTTTCTAGTTTTATTATTATAATTTTTCAAGTAAAATATAATTGTATAATTTCCCCTTCTTTTTCTCTCTCCAACCCTTCCCATGTGTACCCATTCTTGCTGTCAAATTCATGCTTTCTTTATTGTTACCACATGTGCATATACACACACACATGCATACACACATGCATGCACACACACACGTGCACACACACACACAGGCACGCGCACACACACACGCACACACACATACATACACACATGCATGCACACACACACATACACACATACATGCACACACACATGCATGCACACACACATGCACACACATGCATGCACACATGCATGCACACACACACACACACACACACACGCACACACTTCTTATATGTAAATACTACCTACTCAGTTCATCTAGTATCTAAGGATGGACCCTGTGAGAGTCCTCTCAGGCTGGCAGGACTATTGGTGTTGCCTTGTTGACTGCTGGTTCGGGCAGCCATGTTGACGAGACCTTGTGGGTGTGGCTTCTCTGACATTTCTAGTTGATGCAACCTCACAGCAAACTTCCTGTTCCTCTCGCTCTTGGGAAATCTTCCCATCCGCTCTTCCCTCCAATCCTTGAGCCTTGGGTGCAGGAATTGTGCTGTGGGTGTCCCACTCCATCACTGGCTCCCGCATTTGAGCGTTTGTGGTGTTTTGTCTCGGTCTCCACTAAGAGAAGTTTTTGATGAAGGGTGCTGTTTTTAATTGGGAAAACAGTCTCACCCTAAAAAGAGTGGGTGTTTTTTTCTCCAATTAGAAATTTTTTTAAGGAACTCGGTGTTTTCAGAGTTTCCCATTCTTACCTACCTTGAGATCAAATGGCAAACACTTTTGTGACGCAGAATATGTCAGATAAGTTGTCTCCATTCTTTATTCTTGCCTCCTACACACAAATAAAGACCCTGTGGCAGGAGAACTGCAGAAGGCTAGCCCATCCCAGTCTACTTAGGGGAAATGTAGTAATAGCTCACTACAGTCAAAAATGGTAAATTAGGACAACGCCAGACAGCCCAAGGTACACAGTCATCCACTGCTGTGGTAAAATTATTTAAAATAAAATGCAGTCTTTTATCCCCACTAGGTCCGGCACCACAGTGCCCCAAGATACCTGGTAGAAATCTTGCCAGAAACACACATCCCAATTCTGTGGCGGCTTAGTGTCTCTAACCGCCACACACTCTCTTAAACTTAAATTGCTACATGAAAGAACACACAACACAATAACTCTGATCCAATTGATAAGATATAATTGCCCACCTAAACATACAAGGCCCCATATACATCCATCATAACAACCTGTAAATATACAGAGTGGAATCGACGTCAGCCTCCATGCTCTTTCTGCAACTTCTTCTGCAGTCTCCTCCCATTCCAGTCTCCTCCTCTTCCTTTCAGAATTTTCTCCCACCCATCCTTCCTTCTCGTCCAATGACGGGCCCCATTCTATCTTGTACCTGCCCTCACCTGTATGACACGCTACAATCCACCTAGGGTGTGATGTCTGCGGACGCTACCTGAGTGTTCCATTTCTAAGGAGAGTTAAAAAAATGAAGGACTTGCTAAGCAATCCACTTAGCCAGAACTGTAGACGTTTTCTTTCATTCTCAATCATTAGCCCGGAAATCATGGACACGGAGTACACTTGCCAGGTAGCTTCTCAATACTAAGTTCTGTCTTCACGGGCTTCCACGATGTGTAAGTAAAGTATGTGATTTGAAACCCAGGCATGGCCAGCAGAAGTGGCGTTAGGGACGAGGAACAAACGGGATGACCCTTGGTTCCTCGAGGAATCAGAACTGCGCGAGACTGGGGGAGAAAACAAAAACGTTCAGAACAGCAAGCTCCCCCTTCATGAAGAGAAATAACTGTTAAGGTGGAGTGCGAAACAATTACTGACTGAATTCGCTTGATTCTGGAGTCATCAGGCAAATTGCCCTCCTTGGTAACAGGCGCCCTGCCTTGCGATGTTCAAAATTATGTATTAGCTTTGCTAAGCTAAAAATCAAAGATTCTGGTTCTGATCGTTAGACTGCGCTCGGCACCCAATGTGCTCTGATACCAAACATCCAAGGGAAGACAGACTCCCAGATGCCTGTGCTCCCTTCTAAACTCCAGATCCTAACTCCTACTCTGGTACACAGCTCAAGTTGTAAGAAATGGGAGCATTTAATAAACACATCACCACGTCTATCTAGCAGACAGGAAAAGGGAATTCTTCCGGATTTCTGCTCACTACCACTGAGAGAGAGAATGAATTTGCAAATACTTCTTTCTTGCATTGCCTGGGTCTTTCGTTTTCTGATCATTAAAAAAAAAATAATATTAATAACCTCCACAATGTCATACTCTTAAAAAAAAAAGTCAGTGGCTTAATAAATGAATTGGAGAGACAAATCTACGCTGTGAATAAATGAGGCAGATGGTCTGCCCTCGAAGGGATAATGCATAATACCCACATCGACTCTTAGGCCTAAAGACCAGTCCAGTGCTTTATCTAAATTAGACATGGGTGAGGTATAAAAACACCTTCCCCCTGAGGCTAATTGCTTCCTAACTGTGAACCTGTGACAGCAAGCACACATATGGGACATAAGCTAGGCACTATCATGGGAAAAGAAAATATAAACAAAAGGCAAAAGATTAGCAGGTCACAAGTCTAAACCCAATGAGCTGAATAGCATTAAATCTTTATTTTGTTTTTAGTTTTTATACATCGTATGGGTCCATGATTCGCAGAAGAATGATACCCCGGACTCCCAGTATGTGAATGCTAAGAGAGCTTTATTCTGCAGAAGTCCAGCATGCTGGGGCCTCCCGTGATCAAGAAAGAGAGCCAACCAAGTGAATGGGCATGCTGGACTTAAAGCACGTTGTAGTTCTGGGGTAGATGAGCTTTATCTTACTCTGTCTCTAGGCATTCCGTAGCCATTACTAGGGCATAGAGTCTGGAGCCTGGGTCTTTTTTTTTTTCTATTAGTAATTGACTTGCCTGGGCTTGCCCAGTTCTTAGGCCTCATCTTCCGAAATGCCAATTTGAAGCCTGTCGTAGAGTCAACCTTGCCTTCTCAACATGTATATATTATATATTTAACATATGCCTGCCTATGTGAGGGTCCAAAAATCATTAAAGGAAGACCTCAGACTCAGAAAGTAGGCAAAAACAAGAGCATTTATTTTGTAGAAATAGGGAGCATACAGGGGTCAAACATCCCTTAAAATGGCAACCCTAGACAAAGGTAGGCAGGCCTTCTTATAGGTAACCCAGGGAACTCTCTGAAAGGATTAGGTAATCTAAAACTTCATTGGTGAGTGTTAGGGGGTCACTGGTGGTCAGTGGTCTGCATTCCTATGTCATGAACGTTCAACCATGTGATGGAACAGGGCTGCCCAGCACAGATGGCCCATTCTGAGAGAAGATATTTCCACATTTTTGTGGTTATCCCCAGGCTGTTCTTTGGGAAGGGGTTTTATGAGCTTGCTCTGGATTTTAGGGTCTGTTTCTAGAGCTGGTGTCTTGTGACTTAGTTTCTGGGGTTTATGGTCTATTCTTGAAGTTAGTACTTTATGGCCTTTTTAGAAATCAGGCCTGGCCTTTAAAATGGAGACAAACAGGATCCTTCAATGGAGACAAGTGGGGTTTATAGTGTCCTTTCACCCACACCCCTCTACCCTCATTTCCACCCCAACCCCTTCTGATGCCTTCCTTTTTGTCTTCATAGACAACTTTACTTCCATTTTCACGGCATTAAATCGAGTTAGAGAACAAAATCCAAATCCATGTGATGAGTTCCAGATAACATGGGGTAAGGATTCGGTCCCTAAAGACAGAGTCTTTTGCCTCCATGGCTCTCCTTGGCAAGGTCCTAGGCAAACCACAAAGCCCACTTTCCCAGATTGGAGCTGCATAGTGTGGCTGTACAATTGTAGGGTCTCAGGAGCATCCTGCCTCTGTGACATTACTAGGCACAGCTCTTCTAGGGTCCCTGTTGGTAGAGGTGTCCTGTGAAAGCCAGAAGTAGGAATTCAATGCCACTGAAGCTCTCTCACTCAGGGTCAGCTCAGCCAGCACCGTGTGGACACTGCTCAGATCTGGGGCTCACATCTGTTGGTATTCTGTCTAAGCTCCACCCCCATAGTTACCTGGCGACAGCCAGGTATGGTCCGCCCACAGTTGCCTGGCAACAGCCAGGTATGTCTGACTATAAAAGGGAACTGCTGCCCCCTTCTCTCCCTCTTGCTCTTGCTCTTTGCTCTCTTCTCTTCCCATCCCCCCTCCCCCTACGTGCCCATGGCCAGCCTCCTTTGTTTCTCCCCTCTCCTACTCTTCTCTCATTAATCCTCTCCGCTTGGAACTATATTGGCTTGGTGTGTGCTGTCTGGATGCGAGCTGAGATTTAAACCCCAACAACATCCCTGTAAAATAATTGTGGGGTGGTTTTCTATGCCTGAAATAATGACACTGGGACCTGTTTTTTGTTTGTTTGTTTGTTTTTGTTTTCAATGAGCTTTGTGTTTGTTTTCAATTGAACTTTTCTAGCCCAGCTATGTTGGCCTGGACTAATTCCTGGCCACATGCCCCATTAGTTGCTGTCTTAGGGTTTTATTGCTGTGAACAGACACCATGATCAATGTAAATTTTACAAAGGACAGCATTTAATTGGGGCTGGCTTACAGGTTCAGAGGTTCAGTCCATTATCATCAAGGCAGGAGCATGGCAGCATCCAGGCAGGCATGGTGCAGGAGAAGCTGAGTTCTACATCTTCATCCGAAGGAAGCCAGGAACAGACTGAGCATCCTAGGAGGAACTAGCAGGAGGGTCTCGAAGCCTACCCCACAGTGACACACTTCCTCCAACAAGACCACACCTTCTAATAGTGCCACTCCCTGGGCCAAGCATATGCAAACCATCACAGTTGCCATCTGAGTCTTGCCCCTTCTTGCTCTCGTGTTGCATTAAAATAATAATAAAATAATAATAATAAAAAGAAAAGTGGATGCACGTCCCACACTATTGCTAACTACTCTCCGGCCCCAGTGGCGGTCTCGCTGCCACCATGGCTAGCCCCATGCAGCAACCGCCCATCTCGCAGTTAGCTGTCACAAATCCCTATAACCCGGTAAAATCAAAACTCTAGAGGCTTGTAATTTATCAGATTTATATCAGTAAATCCTCAACCAACAAAACGTCTACACAGTGGGCTCTGATCCAATTGATACTGATATAAACCACCCACTTAGATTGGACAAATTGTCCTGTAATTATCCATCCTTATAGGATATTCATAGCTACCTGTGGCTGTTTAAAGGCACGTGGATCTGGGTCATCCTTCTCTTCCTCCATCTTCCTTACTTCTCCCTCTCTATACTCTCTGTCCTGTCTCTAAAATTCTCAGCCAGCCTTCCTGTTCCACTGCCCAATCACAGGGTCTTACCTTATCTTGTGCCTGCCCTCACCTGCATACAGACAGCAACCCACACTCTGGTCTATGTGTGTCTCATGACTGCTCTCACATTGCAACTTCATGGTGAATCCTGGTCCTCCTCCTCCTCCTCCTCTCTCCCTCTCTTTCTAAGACCCCCTGACTGGGATCAAAAGCCCTGCCCTGGGATCTCATCTCCTGCCCAGTTATTGACTGATCAGCACTTTATTAACCAATCAGAGGCGATGGAAAACAATCTCGGCACATCTTTTTGACGGGAGATGCTCTAATAATCATGACAATGTCAATGTCCTGACTGCAGCCAGATCTCTGGGCACAGCAATCAGCATCTGAATACACAGGGCACAGAGCCATCCCCCTGCACACCAGCACATCCTAAGGATCAGGGATCTAAGATGCACTTGCAGTCCTCAGCCAAGGACACAGTATGCTGTGACGCTCTTCCATCGCCTGTTTTTCCCTAGACTCCTGCTCTCCCCACTCTCTCCGCTGACATTACACACAGGCTAAGACTAACAAACGCTCTTCCTTCAGTCAGTCAGGAACCACAGACACCTGAACTACAAGCTTATATGATAGACAACTGGTCAATCACGCACTATAGGACATCTCACTTCCTCCACAGTGTAGAAGAAAGGCTTCTTACTCTGCCAAGTGAGCCTATTCTCTCCCCTCCGCCATGTTGCTATGTCATTACTAACTTTTAGTAGAGTAAATCTCTTATCTGCCTCTGTGTTCCCCCTTGAATCCAAAACCTAAAACCTCCCAGAGCTCACCTGAGCAACGTGGGAGCTGCTTGGAAGTGTTGTGTAGGAATATGGGAGGCAGAGGTTTGAAGGATAATTAGAAATCCAGTCCCACAATGCCCTTGACCTTCTTAGGAATCCAGACGTCGAGGCCTGTGATAGGGGTAGCAGAGATGTCTGAAATGCCTCCTCCCTGCTCTGTTCACAGCAACAGAGGCTCTTCCCAACGCTCACTTCAAAACCATTCCACCCTCTACTCAGTACCCAGCAGGTCCAGGAGCTGCTTTCACTCTGTAAGCTACTCATTAAAGTTGTTGGCATCAGAAGCTGGTCGCCTCTGAATCCAGCGAAGACATCACCCCTAGGCAACAAGGACCTTCCTGCGTCTGTTGCCATGGCAACTGCCACACATTCCCAGCATGCACCTCACCTGTGCTCTTTACCTGGGCATCTCGCCTGTGCTGTGCGAAGTGATGTGCACGATTTAAAGACAGAGATCCTCAACCCATCACCCTTCTTTTTCTTCACCCCCTCATTCCTCCTCCTCTTCCCCACTTCTCCCAATAAACCTCTTTTCGTGGAGCTGTGCTGGCCTAGTGTGCTCTGTCTGGATATGAGTCGCCTTCTAACACAACCAAAGTTACAGCCTTGTCTCTGACTTACTCCGTTTTTGTTACTATAGCAAAATACTACAGCCCAGGGGACTGATTTTTTTTTAAATGGAAATTCAGCTTTTACAGTTCAGAAGCTGAGTCCAAGATCAGGACACCAGCATGTGTAGCTGTCTGCAGAGGGCTGTTCTCTGATGCCAAGATGGGATCTTGACTACTGGGTCTTTCCACGGTAGAAAGTAAAAGGAGGCAGAAAACCAAGTCCCCCTGTCACCCCCTCTATAATGGCATTCATGACCTGAATACCACCCACAAATACCATCCCAGAACAGTGGCGTTGGGGATTAAATTTGCAACACGTGAATTTTAGGGAAGCATTTGCTCCTACTAAGTGGCATCATTGTCAGTTTCCTAAGGCCTTGTGCTTAATGTGGCCAGAAAAGGAGCTGGCACTTTTGTTAATGCTGCGCTGGGGTTTTGTTGTTAAGAGGGTGGCAATTTAAAAGCACCAATTAAAACAACTTCCTTCTGGATGAAAAGAAAACACTCATTAAAGTGTTTCTTCCTCCGAGCTCTCTGTCAGCTAAAATTGACAAAATAAAAACCATCAAGCATGGATACCCAACCCCAGCCCATGGGACTCTCTACAGATATGTTCAGTCTTTCTATTGATTTTCAGGAAGGTAAATACGAGAGTAAAGGAAAATACTCACGGTCAAGAAGCATCCGTTGCATGCAAAAGAGTTCTCTGTGCCTTGTCGGATGCTCTGGATAGCCCTGAGATTTGCATACCCTCCCAGTCATTTTCCAGAGAAAAATTAAAACTGGAACCATAAGCATCTTGTTCTGAGACACACATCTCAAAGGCCTGAGACAGTCCTCGACTGTCCCACCATACCAATGAGCTTCTTGTGGAAATAGTATATTCTAGAAGGACCTGCTCTTCCCTGGATCAGAGGACAACAGCCACAGAGGAACTGACAGATCAACTAAGACAGCCAGATAGGTCAGCGGCAGGCATCTTCACAGATGAGATTAAAGCAAAGGTTACCTCACTCCTATTGGACATGAGCACCTGTCCTTACCATTCATCCTTCTTCAGGACAGACATTGTCACTTCCTCTGCCATGGACTTTGTGGTGGTTAACCTTCATTGTTGATTTGATGGGATCTGGACTCATCCTAGAAAGAAACCTCTGGATGTGGGTTTGTCTATGGGAGATTTTCTAGATTAGGGTGATCGTGGTGGACAACCCATCCTAAGTGTGACAGGCACCTTTCCGTGGGCTGGAAACCATGACTGAATGAGAAGGAGAAAAGAGCTCTGACCAGCAACACCTATTGCTCTGCTTCCTCACTCAGGTGCCGTGTGACCAGTGGCCTCACACCTCAGCCCTCAGGCCCCCTACTATACTGGACTCTTAAAGTATAGTCAAAATAAACCCGTTTCCCTGTACTTGTTGCAGAATCAGGACAAAGCAACCACTACAAACCCGGAATTCATATCATCATCACTATCACAAAGAAAAACACAGCAGTGTATCCACACTAGGATTCCTAGGGATACTGGCAAATCTCGGAATTTCTAGAACATTCCAATGTGAAGACCACCCAAGGAGATCCTCTGAGAAGGGCATGGAAGCTACTCCTCAGCTGTGCTCACTCCTCTGCTTGTCTGTCTGTTGGAAAAGAGCCCCACAAACGATATACATTGTATCTCACACTGCAGTGTATCCAGTGGCCACTACCCCAGCTTCCTGCTGAACTTAGCGCTTGCTGGAAGCAACCGGCTCCGACTGTCCATACAACAGCGCCAGATGGAGAGCCTGGATGTACTTTTTCTATTGCATTGCCTACATTTTCTGCAGACATTAGGCAGTAGCAAGCCTTGAATGAAAGCACAAACTTAAATAGAATATGAATTCTTAAATAGATGAGGAAACTAAAAATTAGCCAATTATCTGCATGTCTTTACATCTCTCCCTAAGCTGCAACTGTGCAATAAAACTCACTTTTCTGAATTCTAGGCATTTGCAACGTATGTGAATTTCATTAGAGTTATGAGATGAGTCACTGTGTTGTGAGTGATTATGTTTACTTTAACTGTAGGACTTGGAAAGGCCCTTAATAGTAATAGCACAGTATGGGTTTATTTTTAAAATAGCATCTGTTCCTAGCCTGACACATTATCAAACTATGGATGGCCATCGATAATGCTGTGTGTGCACACGTGTACGTGCACAAGCAAGCACATGGGTGTGCACTGCCAACTTCCCACACAAGTCCATGAACTTTGCCGTTTTATAAAAATGTGAGCGTGCTGTAAGTGCTCTTGACTGCAACGCAAAAGAAAGGCAATGTAAATGGCTTTTCTACCATATTTTTCCAGATTTTAAAACAAGCTGTAAAGAGAAAAAAAATGTAAAGATTCCGTATGTTAACAAAGCAATATATACAGCAAAACTTGGCTTGCTATCTTTGCGTCCCTGGAAGAGAAATTAGGATAATAGCACGGTTTATCATTCTGTTGAGAGCTGGACCAATCAAGGCTTTCTCAGAGGGAACCTAGTTCTGTGACCTTGGGCAGGCTTTCCTCCCTGAGGAGCCTGGGGCGATAAGTCCCGGGACTGCTCTATGTTTAGCCCGTCGCAGTCTTGAGATGGCATTGCTTGATTGGCCTCCCCCTCCCTTCGTCTCATTATGATAGCTTCTGCCGACTTCATCCATTGCCCCCCTGTAAATAGTACATGAGGTGCTCTACTTACTGGCATTCCACAAAGTCTGTGCAAGACCTCCATCCCTCCGCTTTCTCCCCTTTGCCTTCTATCTCCTGTATCTTCCTCATCCCCTGGTCTTTTCTCAAGACCCCAGGTCTACTCTTAGGTTCCACATTCGGGAAGCAGTCGCTGAAGAATGACCAGAACAGTCCAGGTCACAACTCTTTCCAATACATCCAGAATGGGATTTTATTAATCTGTAAAGAAAAATAAAAGTCTGCAGGAAAATGGTTGCATCTGTAAACTACGGCGAGCGAGATAGTCCAAGACAAAGGCCTCGCGTTCTGTTGCACAGCGTCTCATTTTTCGTGTATGCCTTTGTGTGGAAGCGAGCGTAGATGGGAAGAAGGGAGCCAGAAAGGGGCCCATGAGAGAAGACGAAGCATTGAGGGAACCGTTGGAGAGAAGGTAATAGAACATGACGTGGATAAGGTGGTGGAAAAGAAAGTACTGGGGACAGAGGGTTACGAACCGGCAGGCTGAGGAGACGAGCGAAAGGAGTGAGAAAGGAGGACCAGCCACAGCAATGTCTGAAAATTACATGAAGCAATCTGTCGCCGCATATGCTAGTTTGAAACAGCACATGCCGAGAATCCCTGGCTGACAATTTATAACTCTTCGATTTATAATTGTTGATATAATAACTACTGATTTTCCACTTCCGTGAAGGCCATATACATTCCGTCGGAACCAAATCTGGGCTTCTAGCTGATCGCTCATGACATCCAGCACAATACTGTTTCAGGATGCGGGGCAGGAACTGTAAGCCCCAGCCTCCAGCCATGGCCACAGTTATGAGGAGAAAGATGTAGCTCTGCACAGTGTCCTCTGTTGCTAAGCCGTGCCGTTTCGTAGGCCAAGTGTATTAAATGCATTTACAACTTACTGTATTTTCTCTATACAGAGGGGTGGTTGGGACATAGCCCATCATAAGTCAAGGATCGACTTTATATGCAGAGGCTAAATTACAGCCCCTGAAATTAAAATCTCATTAGTAGCTTAGGTTGGGGTGAGCCTCTCGTAAGCGTTTTGTCTTACAGTGTCGTGAACCTATGCCTTTGCCTTTAACTTCAGCTCAACTTCTGGACACCAGCTATGACCTTGAAATTAACCCGTTAGAATTTAATTTTGCTTATCCTAGCACATGGGTCAAGTTCTAACTTTCCACTCATCTCTGAAACACCAATTCTGGCACAGAACTGCCCCCCCCACTCCCTAATCTTTGCGTTATCCATATTGCTGTGCAGACCTGACCTGTTGCATTTTATTTATTTTAGAGAACTGGTTTCCTTGGAACACTAGACACAAACACGGCTATAGCATGGAACTTTCAAAGCATGACCCTAACGTGCCGCATTTTGGCACCGTACGTGGAACACCTCTCAGGACTGGTGCTGTACTCCTGTGTGGCTGAAGGACCTGTATATTAGGACACAGTTAGAAATGATGCTGGTTCAGAGAGTGGCAACTGTAGATGCTCCTCTAAGATCCACGACTTTCATAGCCCTAGTGTAGATTGCTGTCTGTCAGCAGGTGAGAGCAGGTGAAAGACAAGGCCAGACCCTGTGATTGGACAGTAGAAAAAGGAAGGCTAGAGCCTGTGATTGGACAGTAGAAAAGGAGGGCGGGTGCAGAGTTTTGAGAGGCAGGAGAGATAGGAGGGAGGGAGAAGAAAGGAAGATGGAGGAAGAGGAGGACCCAGATCCGTGTGGCTTTAAATGGCCACGGGTAGCTGTGAATATCTTATAAGGAATGAATAATTACAGGACAATTTTGTCCTTTCTAGGTGGGCAGTTTATATCAATATCAATTGGCTCTGAGTTTATTGTGTGGACGTTTTGTGGGGTGAGGATTTACTGATATAAATCTGATTCATAAATTACAAGCCTCTAGAGTTTTGATTTTACCAGGTTACAGGGATTTGAGACAGCTAACCGTGAGATGGGCGGTTGCTACATGGGGCAAGAGAACTTAGCGAGTCAGGTGGAGAGATTTCGGAGCAAAGGGTCAGAGAGTCTGCCGAGATGAGAACACCCCGCTAGTGCCACGTGTCCCGCCGGTGCCCGGTGTAGTGTAGGATGGCGTGTTCCTTTTTTATTATTTCCCACAACACTCTGGGGATTTGGTTAGATTTCCAGCACTGGAACGATTTTCCTCTGTTGAGTGGGGTCTTAAATCCATTTAGAAAGCTGTTGGTTACCAAGATATAAGTGCAGAGCTACAGACAGACGCCCCGCGGGAACACATACGAAGTCTAGCAAGCCTACCAATTGGTTGGAAAGTTAAAACTAATTGCTTTATTAAGCCTAGGTTTCCTCATCCGAGGATGGACCAGGGACCACTCAAGATGTGTTTTTCCTCTCAGTTCATTTGTATGGCGCAATTGTCACAGCAGTACTCTAATGAGTTATAGGTATTTGGGGTCTTACTTTGATTTTTTTTTTTTTTGAGTCAGGGTCTTCAGTACGTAACCTACACTAACTTGAACTCAGGACATTCCAAGAGCCCGTCTCCTACGTCCTGGGATTACAGGTGTGCGCTATACCTGCTACCTTTCTTGTAACCTGTGAGCAAGCAACTTGAGGAGGAAGAACTTCCTTTGGATCTAGTTTCAGAGTCCATGGTCCGCCATGGTGAGAAAAGATCTTGAGGAATCAGAGTCTGTGAGGGTACGTGGCTGGGACTGCTCATTGCATCTTCCTCGGAAGGAAGAGCTGAGTTTAAAAAGCCAGTCACCACCGCGGGTTCTGTCATCCCGCAGGCAGACACGCAATCACTAACAATTCCCCTCTATCTCTTTTCTTCCAGTCGCTGCAGGTGACCAATGAGGTGCCAGTTTCCAACTTGGCACCAGCGCACTTGTCCAGTGCCCACCACTGTTTACTTCGATAAAGCTCCCTGTCTCCCAACTTCGAATAGGTCAGGCATACCTCCATGTCACGGTTCAATCGGCCAGGTAGTGGGAGTGATGCAGCTCCTGGAGGTTAGCAGTAAGCTATACAGAGCCTTGCCTTCAGGACATACAAGAAATCAACATTTCCAAGGATGGGCAGGAAAGAGACCAGGGCCTTTGCTACCAAAAAGGCATTCATTGTGCCTGGTTGCACACGACCCAGTCTTTGTCCTCGGACAGCTCCCAACACACCACAGCATTTGTCAATAATTAGCCGAGGGATGAGCATGCAGTTGTAGCATGTTCGACTGTCATGGGGCAAGTTAGTGATAAATACCTCTATCATGCGCATGTTGGTTAGGATGTGTAAGGTCAGAAAAAAAAATCTCTTCTGGATTCTTGTTAAAGGTCTGGTATTCTTTCTGCCTGTTTTAAAGTTATCTTCGTGGGAAAACAAATATCCCAACACCCTCAAATTAGTCTTCCTAAATGCAAAAGATGACAGACAAATCGATGTGCTGTAAGCAAAAGGAAGCACATGCAGTCGCCCTCGCATGCGTGCTGAGTAAACACAAATCGGTATACGAGAAAGGCAGAGCGGCCCCTCGGCGCATGCGTGCTGAGTAGACACAAATCGGTATGCGAGAAAGGCAGAGTGGCCCCTCAGCGCATGCGTGCTGAGTAGACACAAATCGGTATGCGAGAAAGGCAGAGTGGCCCCTCGGAGTCTTTGATTCCGACTTCTGCTCAGTTTGTCTGTCATTCCAGCCAGCGTTCGCGGTCTCTTTCAAGAATTGAAATATTTCACGTCTCACCCGAGCTTTCACTTCCCCGTGCCTCTTGATCTCCGTTATTCTTGACAACTCAAGATAAAAGTCTTTCTTGTTCTCCAGCTCTTCACACTGATCCAGGAGTTCCTCTGGACAGATCATCAATAACAAAGAACAGCAAACGTTGGCATGAGTGTGGGGAGATAGGGGCTGTTATCCACTGCTGGTACAGCCATTTTAGAAATTGGTCTGGAAGATTATCAAAAAAAAAAAAAAAAAACCTAGAAATAGATGGAACAAATGACTCAGACAGAACACTCCAGCCACAGCCTAAGAGCTCTGCGCCCTGCTAGGGACAACTCACACATCCATGTCCCTCACAGCTCTATTCACTATAACCAGGCAGTGGACTCAGTCTAGGCCTCTAAAGAAGATGTAGAATTTTATTCAGTTGCAAAAAAACGAATTATGAAGTTTACAGGTAAATGATACACTTTGGTTTTGTGTGTTTAACTCAGTATCTGCGGAGGCCAGGAAATTACAAAGTAGCCATGAAGAGGAGGGAGGGATATGTTGAGGGAGAGGGAGTGATAGAACATAAGTCAAATGGATTCTAGGAACAAAAGGTTGAAACAGGAGGAATGGGGGTTGGGGAAATACAAGGGAGAGGCAGTGAGGGAGGGTTGATTGAGATAAAGAAAGCTATATGAGAAAGCCAGTCAGTGGTGGTGCACATCAAAGGCAGGAGGACTCTGTGAGTTGAAGGCCAGCTTGGTCTACAGAGTGAGTTCCAGGACAGACAGGACTATAACTAGAAACCCTGTCTCAGAAAATAAAAAACAGAGAGAGAGGGAGAGAGAGAGGGAGAGAGAGAGAGAGAGAGAGAGAGAGAGAGAGAGAGAGAGAGAAAAGAAAAGGCAAGAAGGACACTGACTATCTTGTAACTCAATTTTAAAATGTAAAAGAGCGTTTAAAGGAGGTGTTCTGCATGGTTAAATAATACTGTTTCTGGAGACAGTGCCGATATGGGACGCCTCCATATAAATTATGGGTCAGGGATGCTCTAGAAGGCTCAAAACAACACATGACTTTGCCATTCCTCTCCATTTCCCACAATAACTAAATGATAAAGACCCTATCATTGAAAACGCCACACACCTCAGTAGAATGATACAGAGAAATGGAGCTAAAACTATTCTAGAAACCTTGTCTGCGCTTTTGAAGTGCCATAAGGTGACACACTTCTGGGGAAGAAAATGCATCAATATCGCCATGCAATTGGGAACACTCTGAACTATAATACCACTAATAGGCAAGACGTGGTATAATACGACACCAGTGCAACAGTGGTACAACTGTGGTGCAGTTAACCAACCACTCTCTGATTATATCCCATGCCCGCCTACTCCACAGGACTTCACACTCAATTAACTTATGCACGTCTGGAAAAATCACAGACACGAGCAGGGAACATATTTCTGCTGGTTAGCTAAACTGGTATAATGTCAAGCTGTCTTCTAAATACCTATGTTCATACCCACAAATGCTACTCACAACCAAAACTAGAGAGGATGTGAATGTGGACTCCCATGCTTTCTAAGATGTTGAAAATATGGGATGGTTGAAGGCTCAGCCCTAAATGAGACGCGTATCGCACTCCCTCTAAGGCTCAGGGACCAGCGTAGAAGCAGAAAGAATATAAGAGATGGTAGGTAGTGAGAGGAGCTGAGAAACACCACTGCAGTCGTGGACTCTCAGCAATCACGACGCACTGAGCTGGAGCAGTCATGAACTCTCAAGAGACACTACGCGCTGAGCTGGAACAGGTCTGACCCTCTCAGCAGTCAGTCAGCTCACGCAGCTCTGCCCTTCCTCACTGAACTATTGGCTACTAATAGATGCTAGGGGAAGAAAAGTTATCGTCTCAGAGAGAAGGAGGCATGTTCAGTTGAATACCTACTGTTAAACCCATCGGGTCCCAAATGCATGATCACAAAGACACATCTGCTTAAGCTAAGTGGTCACAGGACAGGATGCATGAGGGAGGGAAGACTGACAGGACGGAAGGGGAAATAAAAGACAGTTTGGGGTGATATGCACATATGAAATTGCCAAAATAACAAATTCAGTCAATAAACAGTTCTGTGGGATTATTAATTCCTAATTCCCATATATTATTATTTATTAAAAATATCTAAAATATTTATTCAGTACCCCCTTGTTATGTTTTTGCTTGTTGTTTTCATCTATGGCTAATATTATCTCATCTGTTTGGAATATTATGATTTTCTTCCTTTACCTTATTGCTTATAATATTCCTCTTAAATTTCTTATGTTAATTGTACGGATGCTGCTCCTGAGTTTATGTCTATGCCCCACTTGTGTGCCTTGTACCTGCAGAGACCAAAAGGGGGCATCAGATCCTTTTTAACCAGAATTACAGATGGTTGTAAGCCACCATGTGGTTGTTCAAATCCGGACCCCCTGGAAGAGAAGCAAATGTTCTTAAGTCATCTCTCCAGCCTTGTTTATAGTGCTCTTAATTTCTACTTATTTGATTTGGTTTCCGCCTTTGGGAAAAGCTATTGGCCCTTGGTTAGCAGCCGTTCTCTTGAAGAGCGTAGCTCCAGAAGAAACCCTGAGGAGATGCTCTGTGTAGAAGTGGGAATTCTTTTCTCTACCTCTCTGACGTTGGGTGTGAGGTCCTATGTCGCTGGCTACCCCAGACACCAGAAGATGTTTACTCTTGGGCTGGTAATTTTGACCAGAGAGCAACTCTCTTGTTCTTACTTGAGAGCTGCCCTATTTCATCAGAACCAATGTAGGGATTGAGGAAGAGAGGAATAAACATCAGATTTAGATATGTGTTTAGTATCTTCGTTTTGATGGCTCCCCCCCTTTCAGTTGTGTCCAAGTTCAAGTCTTACTGAGCCCCTATAGAAACAACCTCTTCTGCTCTATCCCTATGGTCACTGAGCCCTAATAAAGGAAGACAGAGGAGGAACTTACCTTAATACACACGTGTATGTTCAGCCTCTCCGCAACTCCTTCTCCTCAGAAACGAACGGAAATGCTGGTCTCCTGGGCTCCGTGATCTGACTTGGCTCCTCTGTGTGTCCTGCTCTTTGATGCTGGGTCTGTTCCTTCAGGTCTCCTAAGTTTGAGACTACTCACCTGTCTGTGTGAGGATGCCAGTGCACTTTGCTCGACACACTCTACGGAGACGTCAGTTCTCCTGAGACGATTATATTACCCCGTCAAGTATGGCAGAAATAGAACCGCGTCAACGCCCTATCCCGAGTCTTTTTCTTACACACTCTAAGATCCCTTCTCTTTCAGGTCAGTAGACCAGTGGGGGAAGCAACGTAGCAAAGCCCAGCTGAGACTAAAGAGTGAGGAGACCCGCCTAAGCCCAGACTTCCAGCTGCCCCCCATCACCTATGTGGATCGAGCCGTCCTAGGTGCTCTCGATCATCCCAGCAGCCAGAGAAAAGCCACTGATCAACTACAGTGCTCAGGGAATGGAATAACCCTGCTGCTGAACCCTGCCCCAATTCTTAAGGAGAGATAGCATGAGGTGTGCTCCTGGGGTTTTCCCTGAAAGACTCCAGGTCTCCTTTCTGCAGAGACTCTTGTCCATCAATGTTGACGGCAGCACTACTCACATCATGTAAGTTATGGAGACAGGCTAGGCGTCTGTCTACCGAGGACTGGATAAAGAAAATACGGTATACCCACAGCCTTCAGGTAAAAACAATGAAACTATGTTGTTTCCAGAAGACAGATGCAACTGGAGAAGACGCATTCTAAGCAGGTTAAGTCAATCTTAGAAAGACAAACATGGGGTTGGGGATTAGTTCAGTGGTAGAGCATTTGCCTAGCAAGCACAAGGTCCTGGGTTCAGTCCCCAGCTCCGAGAAAAAAAAAGAAAGAAAGAAAGACAAACATTGCACGTTCTCTCTCACGTGTGGACCCCATATTGAAGGTAAATACATAAAATGGTAAGCGTACATACGACATAAAAGTAGGCTCAAACTGTCCATGAAAACAACAGGGATAAATGGGGCAAAGTCCTGGGGGTCAGAACGCCACACCTGGAATACGCTCAAAGCACATTCTGTACTTGCATTAAAACTTAACTCTGGGGTTGGGGATTTGGCTCAGTGGTAGAGTGCTTGCCTAGTAAGCGCAAGGCTCTGGGTTCGGTCCCCAGCTCCGAAAAAAAGAAAAGAAAAAAAAACTTAACTCTGGAGCCCAGTGTCACGTAACTCAATTAAAATACATTATTAATAAAACAAAAGTATTGTGAGATGCGATATAATTGTTGTGTTAACCCACTGTCCTTGGGGATAGTCACGCAGCCACAGACCAACAAAACAACTTGGCTTTCCCTTTCGAATTGCAAATTACACTGTATCTCCCCCACATCTGAGTCCTTTTATCTTTGGGGCTTCACGGCTTTTATTAAATCCATGCCTTGCCATTCTTGGGAGCATTCAGCGGCCGTGAGCTCGTGTGTTATCCATCTTACTTCATCAGAAGTCGCCTCATTCATGCCTTAATCTCTATCACAGTCTGAGCTATGAGTCACGTTGGGCGTATTTTATTATTAGGTTTTGTTATATTTTCCAAAACTAAATGAAAATTTTTGATAGCATGAGAATTCTCTCCCATTAATTATCTCTCCACGCACCAAAGTCATTCTAGCAAAACAATTGTGATATTGAGTTATAGTTCTAATAAAGTTTAGAATCCGTTATTCCTCCGAGAAGAACGTCAGATAGATAACAGCAAGAGTTTAATGTCACGTGTCAGCTTTTTTTTTTCTTCACAGAACCGAAGATACTGTCCTTTTCAAAAATCTAGTTAAAGGAACATCTAATCTCATCTTTTCCTCTAGCTTCTGACAGGGACCATCAGTAATCAGTAAACCTGAATCAAATTAAAGCTTTCTAACATGTGGTAACAGTCAATAAGGTCATTCATTAGTGTTTGAAATACATGGAGCACCATGGACAGATGGAGGTAGCATACTAGCATGCCATCTCAGAGACAAGCACGTGACTGCAATTTCCCCGGCAGTCAGCCCCGACATATGGCTAAATATCAATTACAGTGACTGAGAGATGTATATGAGCTTATAACTCCCGTTACTGAGGCTTTCATTATAACAGAGGATCTAAAAACAGGGAAGGTGATTTCTCTCCCTCTCCCTCTCCCTTTCCCCCTCCCTCCCAGTCCCCCCTCCCCCCACCTCTCTCTGAGACAGTTCTTGTTGGCCTAAAACTGCCTATGTAGATGAAGACTGCCCTTGAGAAGGCAGAGGCCTGCTCTTGCTCCTGAGTGCTAGCATTAATGGAGTATATTGAAATACCCAGCACATACTTTTATGTTTTTATTAATTCTTTAAAAGCTCTGTGATCATACTCACCTTCCTGCCCCCTGCTCCAAGATACACCATGCCTTCACTGCCCATCCAACATCGTGTCTCATTTTATACCGGTGAAGTCCAGTTTATGTTGCCCATATATTCTTGACTGTGCGGCCTTCCACTAGGACATGCTCAACTTACCGCCCTACGCTCTTAAAGAAAGCAAACTGTTCCTCTCCCAGTAGCTAACGATTGCCCACAGCTCCTCGGCTGTGGGTGGGACTGTGAGCCCACCTCCCCTCTGCATGCTGGGCATTAGTCTGACTTGAGCTTGAGCAGGTTTCAGGTTGTATGTATGCTGTCACAACACTGAAGTTCACAGGTGCAGCTGCAGTGTTATGCCCAGAAGACCCCCCCTTCCCTTGTAGTCAAACGCAACCTCACCACACTTCCCCACAGTGACCCGTGAGCCTTGACAGGAAAGCGGTGGAATACAGATGTCCTTCTTACGGCTGGGTACCCAGCAGTCTCTTATTTACTCTCTGCACCTTGATCAGTTGTGGGTCTCTGTGTTGATTGACACCTACTGCAAGACGCTTCTCTGGTGAGGAGTGAGCGATGCATTGATCTAGAAGTATAAGAATACCCTGACCTTCAGAGTTTTTGACCCTTTATGGACTATTCACTGAACACCGTTAGAGGGAGCCAGTTTGGAAGAAGGAGAGCATGATTTGGGGGGTACAGGAGAACAGCTGTTCTCACTCTTTAGCACATACATGATTCAGCGTCCACCTGTTGGAGTGACAGTTCTAGTTCATTGGGCCTCACCGGTGGCCCATGTTTTGCATATTTAGTAAGATCTCTGTGGTGCTGAAATGGCCGGTCATCAGAATACGTGTTGATAAGTAAAATTGTAGCTGGCTGTTTATGTCTCTCTTCTCTCATTAAATTAAGACTTTATCCACACGCCCTTCTGCCACTGCTTCCTAACACTGTGTTAAAAGCAAGTTCTTGATAATGTCCTTGGGTGGAATTAAGAGAAGCAGTACCCATGAAGAGGCAAAGAATCTGACCACATATATCTGACCCCTTGAACAAATGCTAAATGTTTTTTGAAATTCTACTTTTTACTGTTCCTACATGACTGAAACAACATAATGAAACCACCACTGAGAACATTCAAGCAACACAAAAAGGACACCATAGTCCCTTTCATCTGAAGGTATGTAGCAGGAAGACAGGACATTAGCTGTGTGACAGGGAATCTAAATATCAATTTGTAAGTGATTATGATCAGATCAATACCCAAATGATTATTGTAGGTGGTGGAGTACACCTGTTGTGTTTTTATAAAAAATAAAGGGGAAAGAATATGTTTGGTGGAGGTGCAGTATGGTGTGGGAGAAGGAGGTGTCTCTGCTGGCCCATGCTGAGACACCCATTCCCCCTGAGGGACCAGCCACATGATGGTATAGTATAGAATAGAGTTTATTCAGGGCATGGGGATAGGAGTTGAGGGAGTACAGACAGAAAAAGGGAAAGAGAGAGAGTGAGAGGAATAGGGAAAGGGGAGAGAGAAAGAGGGGAGGAGGAGGAGGAGAGGAGGAGGAGGAGGAGGAAAGAGGCCAGCTATGTGCACATGAAGAGAAAGGGGGAGAGAAGAGAGGTGGAGCAGGACAGGAGGACAGAGGGAGAGCAAGAAGGCAAGAGAGGAGGGGTAAGCAGCGCCTTTTGTAGTGAGTCAGGCACATCTGGCTGATGCCAGGTAACTGTGGGTCAGAGCCTAGACAAAGTGTTAACAACACCTAAATAAGGATGTAGGAAATTATAGCTGGGGAAATCTGGAAAAGTTTGGAAGGATAATAAGTGGAAGGATGGGTGGGCGAATGGATAAACTGATAGTGGAATGGCGGGAGGGAAGAAAGGAAGGAAGGGAGGAGAGCAGAAGTAGAGGAAAGGAGGGGAGGAGGGATAGAAAGATGGAGGAATAGATGAATGGATGGATGGAAGGAAGGATGGAGGGACAGAAGGATGGATGGATGGATGGATGGATGGATGGATGGATGGATGGATGGATGGATGGAAAGATGGTTGGATAGATGGGGGATAGAAAGATAGGTGGAGAAATGAATCAATGGATGGATGGAGGGAGAGATAATGGATTGGTGAATGGATGAATCTGTCTTTCTATGCCTTGGTCTGATATGTGGGTAGAATACGTAGATGATAGAACCTTCCCTCCAAAAGGTGCCCATATTCTTCTGCTGCATGGAAGAATTTAACATGTTTATTTCATTCATTCGACCTGTGATACAATAGCCCCACTTGCCCTACAGCACATGTCTCAGCACAGTGAACGCTTCAGTACAAACAAGATACTCTAACATTCTACTGTGACTCTTAAGCTTCTGTTTTATGTTCAAAATCCTCTCGGTAATAAGAAAACAGGCAGGGTTATTTATCCCACGAGACCTGTAAATTCAGTATATAGCATCCTGGATTGCCCTGAAAATGAATCACATCCCAGAGTGCTTCAAAATGAACTTTAGCAAATGACAGAACCGTGATAAAATTTGCATATCACATTTGAGTGCATTCGAGGTTTCTGTTTGCCCCCAGCTCAGCACTGCTCTCCTAAGTGCGATTACACATGTGCAGAGGTGAAGGGGCTCCACAGAATGCCAGCCTGGCTGAGACAGAGACAGGGGGTGACTCTTCGCCCTCTGAGACCACGGGGTGGGGGGTGGGGGCGGTACTCATGCAAATAGCAAAGCTGGAATGTGGATTTTTCCGGTTTGAGTTCCCGGTATTTAGTAGGATTTGATTGTCTCTTACTGGTGGTTTTATGACGGGAATGTGCAGCCATTTAAGATTATAGAGGGAGAAACATGTGACTCATGTTAATCAAGGCCACTGACACCAGGTCAGATGAAAGAAAAAAAGTTCGAAGAAATCCTCACCCTAACTTCTCAGCATCTACCGCACTCGTCGGGTGACGCTTGTCTCCCACCTTGCATTATGCACACCTCGCTGCATTTTCTGTTCTCAGAACCTCCTCTTTCTGTGCCTCCACGCCTTGCTTCTCAAGACAGAACGTGGGGACCCCGGAAGAGCTGCTGGGTAGCATTGCACCAGAAGATACTGAGAGAGTAACCACGTGACTCATAGCGGACGACACAAGGAGACAAGCACACAAAGATGCAACCTACATTTATATTCATTTTAAAGGAAAAGTGCAAATGTACCCCAACTTGTCTCCCCAAGCCTTATCAGTCACCACCATCTCAGGGGTAAGTCTGCCTGTGTAGTGTTCTCTGCCTTGAAGGGAGCATGCGCTGTTCAGCCCACGCCTGCTCTAATGACTCAGAAGATAGGCCTGCATATGTAGGAGGCTCTGAAAGCTAAGTGTGTCCCTTGTGCTGTGTCCATACGTGTAGGTAAATGCACTGCACCGATAACACGGAGTGAGGCATGGAGGGCTGTGTTTTACGGAAAGACAGAAGAGAGAAGAGATGTGTTTGATGGAGGCATGGGATGGTGTGGGGGAAGGGGGTACCTCTGGGGGCCCACGCTGAGGCATCCCTTCCCCCAACACACCAGGTACCAGCCACATGAAGGTATAGTGTAGAATAAAGTTTATTCAGGGCATGGGGAGGGGAGTTGAGGGGGTAGAGACAGAAAAAGGCAGAGAGAGAGAGAGAGAGAGAGAGAGAGAGAGAGAGAGAGAGAGAGAGAGAGAGAGAAAGAAGAGAGAGAGAGAGAGAGAGAGAGAGGGAGAGGGAGGAGAGGGAGAGGGGAGGGGAAGCCATCCATGAGCACATGGAGAGAGAGGGAGGCAGGGAATGGGGAGAGTAGGGGAAGAGGGTGAGGAAGCAGGAGCAAGAGGAGAGACCAAGAGAGAGAGGAGGGGGCAAGCAGCCCCTTTTATACTGACTCAGGCACACCTGGCTGTTGCCAGGTAACTGTGGGGCGGAGCCTAGAAGAAATGCCAACATGGAAGAAATCAGAGTCGAAGGAAGAACTAGTCTCATCCCCTCCACAGAGAGATTCTTTATGACTTGTCCCATACCTTGAACTATTCATTTAGTGAATAAACAGTTAGTCCCCTGTCTCTGTAAGTCAGACGACCCATTTCTGGGTCTCCGTTAACTCACTCAGGTCGATATTCTTTGAATAGTTGGGAGGGGTCTAACTATTTCTATTCGAATTTTATGATTTCATGGTTGGTTTTTTTTTTGGAGGGTTTTTTTGTTTTGTTTTGTTTTTTTACTTTTCGAAATCTGTTAACTTTATTTTAATTAAAAAAATATTTCTTAAAACTGCACTTAGCGTCAAGATCATTTATGAAAATCTCCAGTATCTGTAAGACACATTTGTAACATTTATGTTAACAAAACCCGTTTTTACTTTAAGCAAATTGTGGAGAACGGAGGGGGGGCACAGAAGATACCTACATTTTACTTTAATATTTAAGAATACGCAGGCACAAACTGGGTGACAGAAAAGACCTCAGAACAGGCTGGCATCTCAGAAGCAACCTTCAAAGGTTTAGTTTCCTCAATTTCTAGCTATGCCTAAGATCCTTCTTCATCTTCGAACTCAGGGGCCAAATAGTACTTTAAGTGTTGCATGTCAGCATTTTATACTCTACAACAGAGGTTCACCTGCAGACATACTGAGTGTTACTGTGGGAGACAGTGGGTGACTTTTGTGAATAAGTTCAGGTACCTCAGAGCAAAGGTTAGCAGAACTGTCTCGTTCACCCCTCTGGCTACAGCCTCCCCTTCATCAGCATTGTTTGTGGCAACATAATGTTTCCTTTGCGAAGCTCTCCACTTGCAGAAAAGTTCACCCCACCCTTTCTTTGCACAGGCTATCACAACGGCATCTCCAATATGGCTAATGTCCCGGCATATACGTGCAAATTCACCTGATGGCATCTTTACTACGCCACTGTACTCCTGTCCGGGATTCCAAGTTGCTCAACGTCTAAGCCCATTAACTTCATTTCGTAGTCTGGAACTTTCTCTTGATTTGGTGCTTCAAATACGAGTGCTAAGGTATCAGCATTATCTTCAGCCGTTAAGGTCACGATGTCTTCATTACTAGCACATTTTAGAATTTTGGACACGCTGGTGACGTTCACGCCCGTGGCCAGGCTGCGATCGCAGCGGCTTGGGTCGAAGCCTTCGGAGTGCAGAGTAAGCGGCACCAAGGAGATGTGAGACCAGTGAACCAGTGAACCCTGTAGGTTCACACCGCGAGTTCATGCTCTGTAGGTTCGCGCCCGCCCGAGCTTATGTCCCAGCAGGTCTCACTGATGAGGTCTTTAAGAGCCTCCAGCACCTCCTTCAGGACGGAGCCCTGGATCAGGCAGGTGACAACTACCCCTGCGCCTGCAACGGTCTCTTGCTGATTTCACATTTCTGACAGCTGAGCAAGTAACTGAGTATATCGTGCAGGGGTATCAACCTTTCTGTCAACTGTGAGCAGGTGAGGGCAGGTGAAAGGCAAGGCTAGAGCCTGTGATTGGACAGTAGAAAAGGAGGGCGGGCGCAGAGTTTTTGAGAGGCATGAGAGATGGGAGGGAGGGGAAAAGGAACGAAGATGGCAGAAGAGAAGGGCGACCCAGATCCGTGAGGCTTTAAATGGCCACAGGTAGCTATGAATATCATATAAGGGATGGATAATTACAGGACAATATGTCTTCTCTTGGGGGTCAGCTTAGATCAATATCGATTGGTATATTTACTGATATAAATCTGATAAATTACAAGCCTCTAGAGTTTTGATTTTACCAGGTTACAGGGATCTGTGACAGCTGACCACGAGATGGGCGGTTGCTGCATGGGGCTAGCTCTGGAGGCACCGAGATCGTTAGCCTGGGGTGGTGCATCCTTACTTTTTTATTATTTAATGCAACATAGGTTGTTTCTGATTTTTTGGCTATTATGAATAGAGCAGCAATCCCGTGGCTAAGCCAGTGTCTCCATAGGAGGACGAACCATCTTTTGGGTATATGCCCAGAGTGGTATAGCTGGGTCTTGGGGGGTAGATATATTTCCAGCTTCCTAAGAAACCACCACACTGACTTTAATAATGACTCTACAAGTTTGCACTCCCATGAGCAATGGACGAGTGTCCCCTTATTTCACAGCATGGGTTGTCACTTGTATGATCGATCTTAACCATTCTGACAGCTAGGATGTGGAACTTTTCTGTCTTTATGTGCTTCTCGACCATTTTTTTTTTCTTTTGAAAATTCTAGGGTCATCTCTGCACCTCATGTTTAATCGGGCTGATTTCCTGATATCTAGTTTTCTTGAGTTATTTATATATTTTCGAGATTAGCCCTGCGTCATATGTGAATTTAGTAAAAACTTCTCCCATTCTGCAGACTGTCACTCTGTGCAAACGGCGATGACCTGTTGACCTCTGTCATGCAGAAGCTTTTCAGCTTCATGAGGTCTCCCTTATTAATTATTGATCTTAGGACCTGCATTGTCAGACTTCAGGAAGCCTTTTCCTGTGGCAACAATTCAAAGCTATTCTCTAGTTTCTCTTCTATCGAATTCAGTCTCTCTGGTTTTATGTTGAGGTCTTCAATCCATTTGTATTGGAGTTCCGTGAAGGGTGACAAGCATAGATCTGTTTCCGTTCTCCTACTGTTATGCCCAAGTTTCAGAGACCTCAAATACCACCAAGGAGTCAATTCTGATGCAAACACACAAGGGTTTTTATTAAGAGCTCCCAAGCAAGGTCTCTCACTGCCACTGTCACAGCGGGTCAGAGTGAGAAGCCTGAGTCTAGGGATGCAGGGTTTTTATTGTGGTTACAGCAAGCTTGGGGAACTTCAATACGGGTTAACGAGTTAATATTTTTAAAATTGCATTTCTGGTGTAATCTTCAGGAACCAACACAGGGGCAAAACCACCTAACAAACAGGACGGTTAGGTTATCTATTCTCTCCAGGATGTCTTAGGTCATCTATGTGTTCCTTGACCTTGCTGTTGTAGCCTGACTAGCTGTTGCTAAAGGTGGGGGGGGGGGGTTACCATGGAATGCTTGCTCAAGCGAACTTTGGGGTTTTCTTCCTGGGGTTGGAGTTTAGGCCCTGGTCTCACACAAAATGGAGTTTCTTCAAAAACCTTTACTCTACGGGCAGCCATCCAGTTTGACCAGTGCTGTTTGTCAAAGATGCTGTATTTTCCCAGTGTGTGTTTCTGGCTTCCCTATCAAAAATCAGGCATTCATAGGTGTGCAGATTTATGTCTGGGTCTTCAATTCAAATCGATACACTGATTAATGTATCTGCTTTTAGGACAATACCACACTGTTTTTATTACGGTAACTATGTAGCACTATTTGAGAACCAGCATGGTGATACCTCCAGCAGATGGCAATATCACTCATTCATTCATTCATTCATTCATTCACTTCCTTATTTTACATCCCGATGGGAGCTTTCCTTACCTCCTCTCCTCCTAGTCCCTCCTTCGTACGTCCCCTTCCCCCATCACCTCTCACTTTCTCCTCCAGAAAGGGGGCCACTCACAGATATCAACCAGCCTTGGCATATCAAGTTGCAGTAAAACTAGGTGCATCTTTCTCCTGCTGGGCCTAGAAAAGGCTGCCCAGTTAGGAGGAAGGGGTCCGAAGACGGGCAACAGAGTCAGAGACAGCCCCTGCTCCAGTCATTGGGATCCCAGGTGAGGTCCAAGATGTACACCTACTACATATGTGTAGGGCGCCTAGGTGGAGCCCATACATGCTTTTTGGTTGGTGGATCAGTCTCTGTGGGCGCCTAGGAGCCCAGGTTAGTTGATTCTGTAGGTTTTCTTGTGGTGCCCTTGACCCTTCTGGCTCCTTTAGTCCTTCCTCAGCCTTTTCCACAAGATTCCCTGAGCTCCACCTAATGATTGGCTGTGGGTCTCTGCATCTGTTTCCATCAGCCGCTGGGTGAAGCCTATCAGATGACAGTTATGCTAGGGTCCTGTCTGCAAGAATAGCAGAATATCATTAGCAGTGTCAGAGGTGAGGTCTCTCTCTTCTCTTCTCTTCTCTTCTCTTCTCTCTCTTTCTCTCTCTCTCTCTCTCTCTCTCTCTCTTCCTCTCTCTCTCTTCTCTCTCTTCTTCTTCTTCTCTTCTTCTTCTTCTTCTTCTTCTACTTCTTCTTCTTCTGTCTCTCTCTCTCTCTCTCTTCTCTCCCTCTCTCTCTCTCTCTCTCTCCTCTCTCTCTCTCTCTCTCTCTCTCTCTCTCTCTCTCTCTCTCTCTCTCTCTCTCTCTCTCTCTCTCTCTCTCTCCTCAGTATGGGTCTCAAGCTGGTCCAGTCATCAGTTGTCCATTCCTCAGTTTCTGCTCCAACTTTATCCCTACACATCTTGTAGGCAGGACAAACTTTGGATTGAAGGGTTTGTGGGTGGATTGGTGTCCCATCCCTCCATTGGAAGACTTGCCTGGTTACAAAAGGTGGCTCCTTCAGGTTCCATATCACCTACTGATAGGAGTCTTAGCTAAAGTCACCCTCATAAGTTCCTGAAAGTTTCCCTAGTCCTAGGTTTCTAGGTTTTCCCAGAGATGCCCCCCCATCCCACTTCTCTCTCGCTCCCAGTACTCTCTCCTTCAATCCTATCCAGACATGATCCCTCCTCACCCTTCTCCCATCCAGTTCCCTTCCTCCACCCTCTAATATCTATTTTATTCCCCTTCTAAGTGAGACTCACCATTGTCCCTTAGGTTCACCTTGCTATTTAACATCTTTGGGTCTGTGGATTGTGCCATGGTTATCCAATAATTTATCACTAAGATCCAAATGAGGACACACCACGCATGTCTTTCTGGGTCTGAGTTACCTCACTCAGGATGATATTTTCTGGTTCCTTCCATTTGCCTGAAAATGTCACGGTGTCCTTGTTTTTAATAGCTGAATAGTAGTCCATCTTGTAGATGGACCATATTTTTTTACCCATTCCTCAGTTGAAGGACATCAAGGTTGTTTCCAGTTTTGGGCTGTTACCAATACAGCTGCTATTAACATAGTTGGAAGAGTATCCTTGTGCGATGGTGAGACATCTTTTAGGTATATGCCCAGGAGTTGTATAGCTAAGTCTTGATGTAGAACTATTCCCAATTTTTTGAGAAATTGCCAAGCAAAGAGGTTGTACAAGTTTGCACTCCCACTGGCAACGGAGGAGTGTTCTTCTTGACCCACACCCTCGCCAGCATGTCCTGTCACTTGTGTTTTTGACCTTAGCCATTCTGACAGGGGTAAGAGGGAATCTCAGAGTTGTTTTGATTTGCATTTTCCTGGTGACTAAAGATGTTGAATGTTAAGTGCCTCTCGGTCATTAGAGACTTCTCTGTTGAGACACCTGTTTAGCTCCACACCCCATTTTTTAAATAGGATTGTTTGGATTATAGTGACTACTTGATTGAGCTCTTTATATATTTTGGATATTAGCCCTCTGTTGGATGTATGGTTGGTGAAGATCTTTCCCCCATTCTGTAGGCTGCCGTTTTGACCTATTGATAGTGTCCTTTGCCCTACAGAAGCTTTTCATGAGGACCCATTTATTAATTGTTGATCTTTGTGCCCAAGCTGTTGGTGTTTTGTGAGGAAGTTGTCTCCTGTACCAATGCATTCAAGGCAGTTCCCCACTTTCTGTTCTATCAGATTTAGTGTATCCAGTCTTTATGTTGAGGTCTTTGATCCACGTAGACATGAGTAATGTGCGTGCAGACATCCGCTTGCATGCACATTAATTTGTTGAAGATGCTTTTGTTTTTCTAGTGTCTACTTTTGGCTTCTTTGTCAAAAAGTGTCTATAGTGTGTGTATTTATCTCTGGGTCTTCAGTTCTATTACACGGATCAACCTGCCTATTGCTGTCAACACCTATATGTCGATACCATGTGGTTTTTATGACTATTGCTCTGTACCACAGCCTGAAGTCAGGGATGGTGATACCTCCAGAAGTTCTTTTAATGTCCGGGATTATTTTGAACAATCCTGTGTTTTCTGTTTTTCCAAATGAAGTTGAATATCGTTCTTTCAGTGTCTGTAAGGAATTGTGTTGGAATTTTGATGGAAATTGTGCTGGATCTGTAGACTGCTTTTGGTAAGATGACCATTTTCTTTATTGAGTCTGTGTAGGTTAGGTATCAGGGTAACGTTGGTCTCCTTCTTCTTTGAAAGCCTGGTAGAATTATGTGTTAAAATAATCTGGCCTCTGACCCTGAGGTTTGTTTTATGGTGTGGGGGAGGGGGTTCTAGAGTGTTAAAAGATTTTTAATTTCCTTATGGGTTATAGGACTATTTCAATTGCTTACCTGATCTAGATTTAACTTTTGTAAGTTGTATCTATCTCCAGGATTCTCTCAGTTTGGGGGGGGGGGATTTGGGGGGGAGGGATGGTTTGGTTTGGCTTTTTTGCTTCTATTTCCGTTTTTGGGTCTCAAACTGTTTCATTCATTTCTGTCACCTGTTTGTATTTTCCTTTATTTCTTTAAGGGATTTCTTTATTCCCTCCTCAAAGGCCTCTATCTCTTTATAAGGTTGGACCTGAGGATATTTTCTTGTGGTTTGGCTGTTAAGACAGACAGGGCTTGCTGTAGTAGAATGGTTGGGCTCTTGTGGTGCCATAGAGCTGTGCCTCTTCTCAGTTATGTTCTTAGGCTGGCCTTTAGCTCTCTGGCTATCCCTGGCGCTGGCAGGCCACCAGGAATGCAGGGAGAGTTGTGAGCCTGAAAACGGAGCTCAGGGGAGCAGGTGTAGTTCACTGCTGTTGGGTGAGCTTTAGGGGGACTTACCAGGCAGGGGATTGGTGGGGAAGGGTCTAATGTGGTTGTTCTTGTTGCTCTCAGGCCTCAGGGAATGCAGGCAGCATTGTGGGCTGGAAATGTAGTGTGGGGTCAGGGTGGAGTTGGCCACTGCTGGGTCTGGTTAAGGTGACCTGGTAGATGAGGGACCTGGGGCAGAGTCCTCCCTGGTTGTCCCAGATGCTTGCAGGCCTGGTTGTCCTTGGTGCTGGCGTGCCTCCAGGAGCGCAGATCCAGCCGCTCTTTTAACATTCAGGATCGTTTCAGCTGTCCTGGGTTTTTATGTTTCCATAGGAAGCTGAAAATTAGCTTTTCAAGATCTCTGAAATATCATGTTGTGGAGGTTTGTATTGAACCTGTAGGTTGCTTTTGGTGGTGTCTTAGTGTGGATTTTATTGCTGTGAGGAGACACCATGATCAGGGCAACTCATATAAAGGTAAACATTTGGTTGGAGGTGGCTTACAGTTCAGAGGTTCAGTCCATTATCATCATGGTGGGAGCATGGCAGCGTGCAGGCAGACATGGTGCAGGAGGAGCCAAGAGTTCTTCATCTTGATCGAAGGCAACCAGGAGGAGACTCTCTTCTGCCTTGGGCAAGCTTAAGCATTGGACCTCAAAGCCCACCCCCACAGTGACACACTTCCTCCAACAAGGCCACACCTACTCCAACAAGACCACACCTCCTAGTAGGGCCACTTCCCATGGGTCAAGAATCTTCAAACTTTCAAACCAGCACAGGTAGGGTGGCCATTTTCACTATATTAGTCCTACCAACCCATGAGCATGGAAGACCTTTCTATCTGACATCTTCCTCAACTTCTTTCTTCCGTTTCTTAAAGTTTTTAATCATATAAGCCTTTCGCTTGCTTCCTTAGAGTTATCCCAAGATATCTAACATTTTTAGGTTACGGCAAAGTGTTGTTTCCATGATTTATTTCTCGGTCTGTTTGTCGTCTGTATACAGGAAGGCCGCTGACTTTTGTGAGTTACTTCTTTTAGCCAGCTACTTTGCTGAAAGCGTTTATCATCTGTAGACGTTTTCCAGTGGGGTTTTTAGAGCCACTTTAGTATGATACCGTATCATCTGCAACAAAAGACGCTTTGGCTTCTCCCTTCTTCTTTGTATCTCTTTAATCTCCGTCAGTTGTCTTATTGCTCCAGCTAAGGCTGTAAGTTCTATATCGCATAGGAATGGAGAGAGTAGACAACCTTGTCTTCTTCCTGATTTTATTGGAATTGCTGTGAGGTTTTTTCCCCCCCATTTAGGTTGATACTGACTGTGGGATCGTTGTAAATTGCCTTTATTTTGTTAAAGTATATACCTTGTACCCCCTAATCTCTCCTGGACTTTTATCATGAAGGAGTGTTGGATTTTGTCAAAGCTCTTTTCTGCATCTAATGAGGTTAGCATGTGTTTTTTGTCTTTCAGTTTGTTTATATGGTGGATTATATTTATTGATTTGCATACATTGAACTTCCCGTGCATCTCTGAGATGCAGCCTGCTTGATCATAGCGGGTGATCTTTTCTGTGTGTTCTTGGGTTTGGTTTGAAAGGATTTTTCTTGAGAAATTTTGCAACAATATTCATGAGAGGCTGATCTATCATTCTCTTTCGTTGTTGAGTCTTTATGTGGTTTAGGTATCAAGGTAACTGGCCTCATAAAATGGATTGGGGACTGTTCCTTCTGTTTCTATCTTGTGGAATAATTTGAGGAGTGTTGATGCTAATTCTTCTTTGATGATCTTGTTAGAATTGTGCACTCACTCTATCTAGCCCTGGGCTTTTGTGGTTGGTAGATTTTTTTAATGGCTGCTTCTGTGTCCCTAGGGGTTATTAGGTCTGTTTAAATTGAATGTCTAATCTTGATTCAACTTTGATACCTGATATGTATCAAGAAAATTATCCATTGCTTCTAGATTTTCCAAGTTGGTGAAATACTGGTTTTTAAAGTATGTCCTTATGATTGTCTAGATTCCCTTGGTGTCTGATGTTAGGGTCTCCTTTTCGTCTCTTATTTTGGTAATTTGGATCTTTTCTCTCTGCCTTTTAGTTAATTTAGTTAAGGGTTTGTCAATCTTATAGATTTTTCTTAAAACCAACTCTTTGTTTCATTGATTCTTTGTAATTGTTTGTTTGTTTCTATTTTAATGATTTCAGCCCTGAGTTTGATTATTTCTTGCTGTTCAATCCTTTTGGGTGTGATTTCTTCTTTTTGTTCTAGAGCTTTCCAGTGTGCTGCTAAATTACTAGTATGCAGTCTTTCTAACTTCTTTATGCAGGCACTTAGTGCTGTAAATTTCCCTCTTGGACAGCCCTTATTTTGTCCCATACGTTTGAGTGTGTTGTGTTTTCATGTTCATTTTATTCTAGAAAGATTTTAATTTCTTTCTTAATTTCCATCTTGACCCATTTATTTTTTCATTCAGTAATGAGTTGATCAGTTCCCATGAGTTTGTAAGCTTTCTGTTGTTGTTAATATCCAACTTTAATCCATGGCGGTCAGATAGGATTCAAGGTGTTATTTCAATTATTTTTTTTTTATCTATTGAGACTTTCTTGGTGCCTGAGTATGCGGTCAGTTTTGTAGAAAGTTATACGAGGGGCTGAGAAGAAAGTATACTCTTTTGTGTTTGGGTGAAATGGTCTGTAAATATCTGATAGGTCCATATGGTTTATAATGACAGCTTCAGAACTTCTCTGGTTTGGGTCTGGTGATCTGTTTATTGGCAAGAGTGGAGAATTGAAGTCTCCTACTATCGGTACGTGGGGGCCTGTGTGTGATTTAAGCTTAGTAGTGTTTCTTTTACTAACTTGGGTCCCTTGTGTTTGGTGTATAGATGTTAAGATTGCAGTGTCCTCTTGGTGGATTTTTTTTTCTTTGATGAGTATGCTGTGTGGTTCCCTGTCTCTTCTGACTAGCTTTGGTTTGAAGTCTATTAGTCAGGTATTAAAAAGGACACATCTGCTTTTCTTCTCAGGTCCATTTGCTTGGAATACCTTTTTGATCCTTTTACCCTGGGTGATGTCTAACCTTGGTGTTAAGGTGTTTGCCTTAGATTTAGTAGAAGGATGGACTCTGTTTTTAAATCCATTCTGTTAGTCTGCATCTTTTTATTAAGCAATTAATGCTGAGAGATATCGATGAGCAGTGTTTGCTCTTTTGTTGTTGGGGTGTGTATCTGTGTGAGTGTGTGTGTGTGTGTGTGTATGTGTGTGTGTGTGTGTGTTGGTGCATGTGTGTTTCCCCTCTTTTGATTTGCTTATCTGGGATTATTTATTCTTGTGTTTTCTGGGTGTGCTTAACCTCTTTAATTTGGAGTTTTTCTTCTGGTGCCTTCTGTAGCTGGATTTGTAGACAGACAAAGGGAGAGGCGTCCCTGGTCAGCTCGCTGCCTACTACTCCTACCAGTGTGCCCCTTCCATCAAAGTAGACTATACCCAAGCACAAAACACCAAAGAAGACCTTTTCTTCTATAAGTTGCTTTTGTCAAATACAGCAAGTGTGAAGTCAAGGATGACCAATCCTTGGGCTCACTACAATGTACTTAAGGGCTCAGGTTAAAGGACTGATTCATAAATGTCAAACGTGCACACCCCTCCTATAATCTGCCTAAGTAATGTTTAAGGTAAGATTGTTTTTATAACCATGTCCTGCCTTGAGGCCAAGTGTGCCAATATAATAATGGTATGAGTTTGAACAGTACATGTACAATAAAAAAGACTTGAAATATGCAAGGGCTACAGAAATGGCTCAAGGATTTTTGATTGTTTGCTGCTCTTTCAGAGGATCAGAGTTCAGTTCCTAATACCTATCTCTGGTACAGTACAATTCCTGTAACTTCAGCTCCAGAGGATCTGATGTCCTTTCTGACCTCCCTGGACACACACACACACACACACACACACACACGCACACGCACACGCACACGCACACGCACACACACGCACACTGTAAATATTTAATGGGAAGATTGTATAATTCTATTAGAAGTTTGAACTGAGTTGAACAGAAAATCCACAGCAATCAGTAATTAAAACCAAATCTTCAAGGACCAAGGAGAAATGTGGACAAGGACACCAATCCAGTGCTAACAAGTTCAAACACCCAGCCACATGCTTGACCTCGGAACACACAGGAGCTCCGGGTCAACTGTATCCATTGGAACATTCCCAGTCACTTGTCATAGGCCTACAGCTGCTGTGGTTAGCAGGAGGGAAGAGGGAATGCTGGGAGATGAGGCGAGACTCACTCCGAACTGTTACATTGTAACTTCTTGATTGTTTCAGCAATGTCTAATTCCCCAAACCCAAGTTTACAAACAGAAGCTGGCCAGCTAGTCATTAAGTATAATCCATGGGCAGAACTGTCAGTGAGCCACGTGACTACTTTGTCTCTAATTTTAAAGTAATTCATTCCTTTGCTGGGTGTGCAGGTGAGCTATAGAGAAAGTCGTGCAGCTGTCACACCAACCTCTGCTGGCATTCCAAGGCTTTAGAAACTGTGGGCTAGAGACCGTCACTATGCACTGGGGGCTCCCCACCAGCCAACCTGCCCCACTTAGGTCCCTGTTGAACTTCACTTTTCAAGCTTATATTGTGCAAATTTCTGTTGAAGTTGAGAATACTCTCCAAAAGTTTCTTGAGTCGCTCTGCTATTATGTTACTGTGAATGATCCTTGAATCCTTAATTGTATTTAGTCCACGGATTCTTTCTTTGTAGAAGTATGTGTAGCCTTGTGGTTTTCAAAGGTCTGATTGTGTTCTCTGAGAATAACAGCCTTGAGAGTCTAGGTGTTTGCTTCCCAGTTCCTCTTATGGAGTCCTACAGTGTTTGCGGGCCATTGTCTGTGCTCAGTGGGACAGCCGTAGTCCTCTTCTTATGGGTGGAGGGAATGAAGGCATTTGGAGTCTGGGGACAATAGACCACAAAGGCAGGTTTAGGCTGCTTTGCTTTTGAAAACTGTGTTCCTTGGGCAACTGTGTTCAGACTGCATCCTTCCCAGCATCTCTCCATCTGAATCTCACAGTGAGAAAATTTCTGAAGAATTTTCATAAGTGGACCTCTGAATTGTACCATAGCAAAAAGGTCAATAGCGTTACCTGGTCTTTTGTCCATCTGAAAAACACTCCAAACTGTTGGGTTCCAGTGAACTTGAGTCTGTAAAGGTTTTTTCCTTCAATGAGACTGACAAAGGATAAATACAAGTCAAGAAAATTCACCAGCAATGTTTTAAGAGGGCTGGTTCACTGGGCTGTGCCCCCGTTCTTCTCACGGCAGAATCAAATCCTCCATCCGAGATTCCTTTTCCCTATGATCTTTAGATAGAGAACCCCGGGCTTTTTCATGGGGAATTTTCAAGGAGCCCTAATAAATTTGTCAATAGTCTCATCCATCTTGGCACTGCCCATTTTGCTACCTGCCTCCTAGGAATCTGTTCCCACTGAGGCATCGTCAAAGCTACTTCAGATTAGTATTTGGGGGGTATAGTCTTGGAGCCACTCCGTAAGCGTCTCCTTCTTTATAACCAAAACTCATGAGGACTTACCATCCTAGCACCAGGGCGAGGGACATTTCCTGGACTTCCGCCCCTGATCTTTGGATCTCCATCCCCTTTGTGAAAACGCCCATCATTTCACATGGTTGCCTGTGTCCCCTGCAAGGCTAAAGTACGGGGTTTTTATTGTTATCTGGGCATCTTCAGCCCCAGCTCTGCACCCTCCTCATCCCAAGCAAAGGGCTCTTCCAAGCAAGAGCCATTCATTATCAAAGCAGGGAGCCCGTTAAGGTTGGCTTATCGACATTACACTTCCAGTCTGAACAAGTGCCTTGAGCAGACATTGGGCACTGGCTCTGCAACCAGTCTCACAGCACCCAGAGGAAGCCCGACTCCGAGGTGCTCTAAAACGCTCAGGATCAGACTTGAGGAGGCCACAGACAACAACATCTGCCCCCAACACCGGAGTAACTGGGTCCCCCGGGATCCAGACACACGGGAACTCAGCCCAACCAGAGGCATGAGTCCCTTCCAGTCTGAACCAGTGCCCTGAGCAGACATTGGGCGCTGGCTCCACACTGACTCCCATAATATCCAGAGGGTGCCCGACTCTCACATGCTCTGAAATACCCAGGATCACAGAAGAAGCCACAACATCTGCCCCAGTACATGCTCCATCACCCGGAGAGACTGGATCCCCCAGGATCTAGGGACCCAGGAACCCCTGCCCAGCCAGGGGCACAGGTCCCTTCCAGTCTGAACCAGTACCCTGAGCAGACATGGGGTGCTGGCTTTGCAACCAGTCCCACAACACCAGAGGAAAGCGGGAAAGCAGAATCCCAGGCACTCTAACAGGCACAGGATCAGAGAGAGGTGATCAAAAACACCCAGGATCAGAGGATCACAGAGGAAGCTCAACTCCTAGGAGATCAGACACAACCAGAATATCAGAAACACAGGATCCCAGAATCATAGACTCACAGAGACAGCTGGACTCAGAGGAGTCCAGGATAACAGGAGGGACAGGTTGCAGTGAGAGACAGCAAGGGCAGATAACACTAGAGATAACCAAATGTCGAAAAACAAGCACAAGAACATAAGCAACAGAAACCAAGGCTGTGACCACATGCTTACAGTCTGAACAAGTGCCTTGAGCAGACATTGGGCTACTCCAGCTTATTTCTAGCCAGCCAGTAGAATGGTTACTTGGCATCATCAGAACCCAGTTCTCCCACCACAGCAAGTACTGGATACCCCAACACACCTGAAAAGCAAGATTTAGATTTAAAATCACATTCCATGATGATGTTAGAGGACTTTAAGGAGGACATAAATAACTCCCTTAAAGAAATACAGGACAACACAGGTGAACAGATAGAAGCCCTTAAAGAGGAAACACAAAAATCTCTTGAAGAATTACAGGAAACTACAACAAAACAGGTGAAGGAATTGGACAATACCATCCAGGATCTAAAAATGGAAATAGAAACAATAAAGAAATCACAAAGGGAGACACCCTGGAGATAGAAAACCTAGAGAAGAGATCAGGAGTCCTAGATGCAAGCATCACCAACAGAATACAAGAGATAGAAGAGAGAATCTCAGGGGCAGAAGATATCATAGAAAACATTGGCAAAACATCCAGAAAATCCAGGACACAATGAGAAGATCAAACCTAAAGATAAGAAGTGGGGAAGAGAATGAAGATTCCCAACTTAAAGGGCCAGTAAATATTTTCAACAAATTATAGAGAGAAAACTTCCCTAGCATAAAGAAAAAGATGCCCATGAACACAAAAGAAGTCTACAGAATTCCAAATAGATTGCACCAGAAAAGAAATTCCTCCCATCACATAATAGTCAAAATACCAAATGCACAAAACAAAGAAAGAATATTAAAAGCAGTAAGCGGGAAAGGTCAAGTAACACATAAAGGTAGACCTATCAGAATTACACCAGACTTTTCAACAGAGACTATGAAAGTCAAAAGATCCTGCACAGATGTCATACAGACCCTAAGAGAACACAAATGCCAGCCCACTACTATATCCAACAAAACTCTCCATTACCATAGATGGAGGAACCAAGATATCCCATGACAAAACCAAATTTACACAATATCTTCACACAAATCTAGTCCTACAGAGAATAATGGATGGGAAGCTTCAACACAAGGTGGGAAAGTACACCCTAGAAAAAGCAAGAAAGTAATCTTCTCTCAACAAGCCCAAAAGAACATAGCCACACAAACATAATTCCACTCTAACAACAAAAATAACAGAAAACAACAATCACTATTCCTTAATATCTCTCAACATCAATGGATTCAATTCCCTGATAAAAAGACATAGACTAAATGACTGGATACATAAACAGGACCCAGCATTTTGCTGTGTACAGGAAATGCACCACAGTGACAAAGACAGACACTACCTCAGAGTAAAAAAGGCTGGAAAACAACTTTCCAAGCAAATGGTCCCAAGAAACAAGCTGGAGTAGCCATTCTAATATCGAATAAAATTGACTTTCAACCAAAAGTTATCAAAAAAGATAAGAAAGGACACTTTATACTCTTCAAAGGAAAAATCTACAAAGATGACCTTTCAATTCTGAACATTTATGCTGCAAATGCAAGGTCACCCACATTCATAAAAGAAACTTTATTAAAGCTTAAAGCACACATTGCACCTCACACAATAATAGTGGGAGACTTCAACGCCCCACTCTCATCAATACACAGATCATGGAAACAAACTAAACAGAGACACAGTGAAACTAACAGAAGTTATGAACCAAATGGATTTAACAGATATCTATAAAACATTTCATCCTAAAACAAAAGAATATACCTTCTTCTCAGCACCTCACAGTACCTTCTCAAAACCTAATCATATAATTGATCACAAAATAGTCCTTAACAGATACAAGAATATTGAAATAATCCCTTGCTTCCTATCAGATCACCACAGACTAAGGCTGGTCTTCAATAACAACAGAAACAACAGAAAGTCCACATACACATGGAAGCTGAACTCTACTCAACGATAACCTGGTCAAGGAAAAAAATAAAGAAATTAAAGACATTTTAGAATTTATTGAAAAATGTAAGCACAACATACCAAAATTTATGGGACACAATGAAATCAGTGCTAAGAGGAAAACTCATAGCTCTGAGTGCCTCCAAAAAGAAACTGGAAATAGCAAACACTAGCAGCTTGACAACACACCTAAAAGCTCTAGAATAAAAAGAACCAAATGCACCCAAGAGGAGTAGAAGACAGGAAATAATCAAACTCAGGGCTGAAATCAACCAAGTAGAAACAAAAAGAACTATACAAAGAATCAAAAAGCCAGGAGCTGGTTCTTTGAGAAAATCAACAAGATAGATAAACCTTTAGCCAGACTAACCAGAAGGCACAGAGAGTGTATCTAAATTAACAAAAGCAAAAATGAAAAGGGAGACATAACAACAGAAACTCAGGAAATTAAAATTATCAGATCCTACTAAGCCTATACTCAACAAAACTGGAAAATCTGGAGGAAATGGACAATTTTCTAGACAGATACCAGGTACCAACGTTAAATCAGGATTAGATAAACCATCTAAACAGTCCCACAACCCCTAAAGAAATAGAAGCAGTCATTAAAAGTCTCCCAACCAAAAATGGCCCAGGACTAGATGGGTTTAGCACAGAATTTTATTAGACCTTCAAAGAAGACCTAATACCAATACTCTTCAAACCATTCCACAAAAGAGAAACAGAGGGAACACTACTGAATTCCTTCTATGAAGCCACAATTACACTTATACCTAAACTGCACAAAGACCCAACGAAGAAAGAGAACTTCAAACCAATTTCCTTTATGAATATCAGTGCAAAAATACTCAATAAAGTTCTTGCAACCTGAATCCAAGACCACATCAAAACCATCATCCATCATGATCAAGTAGGCTTCATCCCAGGGATACAATATACAGAAATCCATCAACATAATTCACTATATAAACAAACTCAAAGGAAAAAAAGCACATGATCATCTCATTTCCCGTGTGACTAATGAAGCTGCATTATAATTTGCGCGCTTTTTTAAATATATATATGCAGCCATGTGCACACATAAAAAGAGACTATAAATTAGCAATGACTCACAACATGTTCTTAAAGTGTACAGTGAAGTATTTCTTAAAGAAAAGAGTAAAAGAAAATAGGCAGATGTCAGGAAGAACCAAATGGCACAGGGGCAATTGGCAATCCCATAAATGATGACCCACATCTGAATCATGAGGAAACACAAATCAGAGCACAGGGTACTACACACCAATGAGAAAGATACACACAAAAAGTGACAAGACCAAACTGTCAAGGACACAGAAAAACTGGATGGCTTACATCTTGCTAGGGTTGGGGGCTTAAATTAGAAATCCGCTAAATATTCAACTCCTATACAACCTGCCAGCCACTCTCCCAAGCACTGATGCCAGGCATGTGAAATAAAAATTTACAGTCACAAAAGCAACTACATATGAATGTCCTCAGCGCCATTCACAGCAGCTCTGAGCCAGTCTCCATCTGTAAGTCCTTCAATACATAAAAGATGTGTGGGTGGTTTTGTCATTGTATAGATTTCCACATTTTAATGTACAGGTTTGAGCGTTTTGCCTATGTTTATGTCTGAACGTCCTGTGTGTGCCTGGTGTCCTTAGAGATCATACAAGGGCACCTGGTCCCCTGGAACTGAAGTGACAGATGGTTGTGAGCCACCGTGTGGGTGCTGAGGATTGAATCCTGGTCCTCTGTAAGAGCAACACCTGTTGCTCATTAACAAGTGCTCTGAGCCGCCTCTCCAGTCACACAGGTTTAGTGACATCTGGTATACCTGCGCCACGATGCACAACTCGGCAGTAAAATGGACAATCATCAGTGCCTATGACAGCTTTTACTGTGAGAAAAAAAGAGAGCCAACTCCAAAAGGCTGAACATTGTGACTTCAGCTGTATGACATTCTGGAGAGAGTGCATTTATGGAGACAGAACTAAACGAGAGAGTTGGGTAGATGGAGATCAGTGGCTGTGTAGACTTCTGGGGTAGTAGGTAACTGGGAGACAGGGAGAGGTCTAGAACCCCAATATTACTTTGTGTGATACTAGCATGGTGGATGCTTTCTTCCACACTCCTCAAAGCCCAAAAAAGGTTGAACACCAGGGGCAAGTCTTAATGTGAACAGGGCCTTCGGGTAATGATTGTCGATGTAGGTTCACAGGCTCATGGATCACAGTTGCGGTTCCATTGCAAGCAGCGATGCCAGCAGGGCAGAGGACAGGGCAGGTAGAGCAGAGTGTGTAAGAGAGCTCTCCGTAATGCTCAGTTTGGCTGTGAACACAAACCCACCTATCAAGCAAGCCATGCCGACTTTTAAAAGCTTTGACCCCGTGTGATTCACCGGGGCACACCTTTGTCAGAAAAGCACAACACAGGAAGAAAGAGAAGATTCTGCTAAAGGGTTCTGGGGATGGAAGGAGGTGAACAAAGGTATAAAAGAGCAAGGGTGCACTCCTTGGGTTGGAACTCTTCGATTTCTCATCTACGAGATGGTAAAACTACATAGAACAGGTACACGTACACGGTAAAACATGAAACTGAACTCAGATGAGGATCTGACGGACCGCAACAGCAGCATCCTGACCAACAGCACAAGAGAACCGTTACATAGGGGCGAAGCTGGGCAACCCATGCATGCAAGCGATCTGTCAATCATTGTAGCCTCGTTAAAGAATGCCCTAAAATCCTCCAGCAAGCTTTAAAGAATTTTGAGTGGTGAAATTTGGCAGTCCGATTAGTGGTGGGGTCCCCTTCAGAGACCCGTGGGCCGGTGGCATCGGCGCGGAGTGCCCGGGTTCACAGTGCAGCTCGTGGCTCGCATCCATCTTGCAGGTGTCTCTTCCTCCACATCACGAGGGGGTCTTGGAGATGAAGGGGTGGGGTGGGGAGATCTTCCTAGGCTTTTAGGAGATTTCACTCCTCTTTTCCTGTTCAATGGTCTCTGGTCGGCAGGGTGTTCTTCTCCTGCATCTCCGTTTTCTTCAGCTTGGCCTTATCGAAGCTGGTGATTTCCCCCATGTCCGACTTGTCTGCCATTTTCTTACAACTCGTGGATTCTCGTTCCGAGCTCGGGCTCCTGGTACTCCCACTTGTGCTGCTGCAGCAAGAGACCCCCTTTTTTTCCCAATAATTTATTTATTTTTATTTTATGTGCCTTGGTGTTTTGCCTGCATGTGTGTCTGTGAGGGAGCGTTGGATTCTGGAATTACAGACTGTTATGAGCTGCCATGTGGGTGCTGGGAATTGAACCTAGGTCTTCCAGAAGAGCGGTGTTCTTTTTTTTTTTTTTTTTTTTCCGGAGCTGGGGACCGAACCCAGGGCCTTGCGCTTCCTAGGCAAGCGAAGGCGTGTTCTTAACCACTAAGCCATCGCTTCAGCTCTTGACTGTTCCTGGTACCTTTGTTAGCTGAAAATGCATGGGTCTGAATTCTTTTCTGTTAATCTACTGGTCTGTTTTGCTGTTTGGTTTTTGAATGAGTATAGCTTTCTAATACACACACACACATTAAAATGAACTATGCTGGTGTCAACAAGCTTTGTTCTTTCTTGATATTGCTTAGCTATTCGGAGTCATTTGTTGTTCCATATTAATTTTAGGGTTGGCTTTTACTGTTGAAAGTGCCCTCATAAATTTGGTAGGATTCCCATTAAATCAACAGATAGTTCTCTATTTGATTTTATTGGTGAGAAAGTGTTAGTACTTACAGCCAATGTTGACACAGTAGCCTAAGCCACCGACATTCACAAGGGAAAGTTTCTCTCCGAGAACAGAAAGCTATTCAAACCTCGAAAACTGTCTGGTGTCCTTGGCAGCTGGGGTGTGCCTCACCGTGCCTTGTGAAGCTACGTAGTCCTGGTTTCCAGAGAGCAAAGAAGCTAAAGTTGACACAGAGGCCGTCTAATGTTCCATGGCTCACAAGCTAGTTGACATCACTGAGCCATCATGGAAGCAATCTGCTTAATGAGGCTAAAATGGCAAGTTATAGCCCAAGGGGGAAATCTTGCCATGAAAACTTATGTATTAAAGACGCAGGCAACCACCAACATAAACAACGTGATGTAAGGCTGGGTAGAAAGAGAACCAGAAGGGCTACAAAGATTTCTTCCTCTTCCTCAGTAAAAACACTCTATTTTCATCATGGTCCCAGAACAAAAAGAAGTTTCATTTGCTATGCTATCCAAGGTGATAGATAGGTAGATAGATAGATAGATAGATAGATAGATAGATAGATAGATAGATGATAGATAGATAGGATAGATAGATAGATAGGATAGATAGATGATAGATAGAGAGATAGATAGGATAGAGAGATAGATAGATAGATAGATAGATAGATAGATAGATAAGATAGATAGATAGATCGATAGATCGATAGATAGGATAGATAGATGATAGGTAGGATAGAGAGATGATAGATAGATATATACACACAGATAGATAGATAGATAGATAGATAGATAGAGATAGATGGGATAGAGATAGATAGATAGATAGATAGATATGATATGATGAGATGGATAGATAGATATGATAGATAGATAGATAGAATAGAGAGATAGATAGGATAGAGAGATAGATAGGATAAATAGAGAGAGATAGATGGATAGATGGGATAGATAGATGATGGATGGATAGATTAGATTAGATAGATGATAGATGGGATAGATAGATAATAGATAGATGGGATGATGATAGATGATGATAGATGATAGATAGATATGATAGATAGATAGATAGATAGATGATTGATAGATAGATAGATGTGTGAGAGAGAGAGAGAGAGAGAGAGAGAGAGAGAGAGAGAGTGAGTGAGTAACTGACTCCACTTAACAGGAAATGCAAGACTGTGGGTAGATAGACTAGAAATCCTAAATAATCAATTTAGAATATGAAGAGACTAAACCCTGACGAGAACCCAGGTGGGAGGGAGGGAGGGAGGGAGACAAGGTTGCTCTAGATCCTTGAATCATTCTGGATTGCATTCCCCTCCTCCAGCTGCTCCTCCTCCAGCCACTCTTTTCTGTAGGTTTTTAATTTTAGGAGTTGGGATTCAATCGGGTGGTTTCTCAGAAAATTGGGAATAGTTCTACGTCAAGACCCAGCTATGCCACACCTGGCCGTATACCCAAAAGATGCTCCACCATAGCACAAGGACCCTTGCTCAACTACGGTCATGGCAACCTTATTTGTAAGGGCCAGAAACTGGAAACAACCCAGATGTCCCTTAACTGGAGAATGGATAAGAAAATGTGGCACATCCACACAATGGCACATCTACTCGGCCTTTAGAAGCAAAGACGTCACGAAATTTGCAGGCAGATGGATAGAACTAGAAAATATCATCCTGAGTGAGGTACCCCAGAGCCAGACAGACACATATGGTCTGCACTCACTGATAAGTGAACATTAGCCATAAAGTGCAGGATAACCATGGGACACCCTACAGACCCAAAGAAACTAAGTAACAAGGAGGGCCCAAGGATAATGCATGAATCTCACTCAGAAGGGGAAATAAAATAGTAATTAGAGGTGAATAGAGGGAGGGAACTGGGTGGGAGAGGGAGTGAGGAGGGGAACAGGGATAGGAATCAGGTATGAAGAGGGGGTTGGGAGAGGACTGGGAGTGAGAAGGGAAGTCATTGGGGGAAATCTTTGGAACTAGAGCTGGGACAGGGGAGGCTCCCATGAATCTATAGGGGTGGGGATGTGGAAACTGAAGTGGCCACCTCCTGTAGCCAGATGGGACTTCCAGTGGAGGGAAGGGCCCATTGACCCGCCCACAAAACCTACGACCCAAAATGTGTCCGGCCTACAGCGATAAAAACAGAGCAGAGATTGGGAGAAAGGCCAATCAATGACTGGACCAACTTGAGAGCCAACCCATGGGGAAGAGCTGACCCATGACACTATTCATGATATTCTGTTATGCTTGCAGACAGGAAGGAGCCTAGCATAACCATCTCCTGAGAGACTTCAGCAGCAGCCAATGGACACAGATGCAGAGACCCACAGCCAAACATCAGGCAGAGCTCAGAGAGTCTTGTGGAAGAGTGGGATAGGATTGAGTGAGCAGTGGGGTCAAGGACACCACAAGAAGACCTACAGAGTCAACTAACCTGGGTCCATTGGGGGTTCACAGAGACTGAGCCACCAACCAAAGAGCTTGCAGGGGCTGAACCTAGACCTCCTGTAGCAGATATGCAGCTTGGTCTTCTTGTGGCTCCCCTAACAATTAGAGTGGGGACTGTCTCTGATTCTGTTGTCTACCTTTGGATCCTTTCTCCTAGATGGGCTGCCTTGCTGGCCTCAGTAGGAGAGGATGTATTTAGTCCTGTTGGGACTTGATGGGCCAGGATGGGTTGGTACCCATGGGGTATGGGCTCCCCTTTTCAGAGTAGAAGGGAAGGAGGTATTGAGGGAGGGGCTGGGAGGAAAGGGGGCTGCCATCAGGATGTATGGTCAATGAATAAACAAAGTAATGAAGGGACAAAAAGATTCCTCGTTCAACCAGAAAAATCTTTCGTCTTTACCTGGACAGCTGGTTTGTGAGCTTAAGACATATCTATAAATTCAGACAGACTTGAAGGA